>NC_089158.1:10843776-10916276 GCF_009819655.1 Sylvia atricapilla
GCTCTCTCCCTAGAAGGTAATAAAATCAAATATCTCAAGAGTAAAATGCTATCTGATCCATAAATGGCAGCAGCAGATGCTTAATGTAATAGTTAAAGACTGTGCAGCATTCTTGGCACCTTCCACGCATTTTCCACACACACTGTACTAAAGTGACACTCAATAACTTGCTAGTTACAAAAAGTTTAGTGAATTTGTTGGCACCACATCAGCCTAAATGAAGGCTTCAGTGTCAAGGAATGATGTTACATGGACAAAGTGGAAATTCCCTCCTGCTCTATGGGCAGAGCTCCTTTGGGTTTCCCAAATGGAGACTCCACAGCAGAAGACAAAACCCTTCACGTCTCTCCTGCTTCCTGAATCCCAGGGGATGATGAAGAGTTTTGTGGAAAAAGCTCCTGAAAGGGGAGGGGCAGAAGGGCTGCTCAAGACTGACAGCTCTCCAACCTGTTTGAGGGATTTAAAGCTCTGCAGATGCTTCTGGGAGCCATTTGCAGAAGAAACCCTCAAAATGAAGTTGAATCCACCCAACATTTCAAACTCAAAGAAACATCAAAGTTCCCTGCAGATGAAATGCTGAACAACGTTGACAACTACTCAGCTCTTTAGATCAATTATTCTCAATCCGGTAAAAATGCTGCCCAACTGCTCCAAACAAAGACCAACTGGATTGATGCATTTTGGCTTTAAATCCCTATTGCAATTGGATTCTCTCACAAAGGGCTTCAGATTGGCAAAGGTGCCTCCTCCAGCAGAAAAGTGTTCCGTGCATTTTGCAGCGCTGCAGGTCGATTGGAGCTGCCATGCTGCAGCTTTCCCTGGAGGCCAGTGAGGAGCCCCCAGGGCAGAGCCCCTGGCTCACAGGGCCGTGTCTGATGGATAACAGAGCCTGCAGACAAAACTCCCTGTCCTGGCCCAGGGACCCCGAGTTCCCTGAGTGAGCCCACGCTGCTGCCTCTCTGCTGAAGGGTCTCTGCAGAGGCCAAGGACCATTTTGTCCAGGAGCTGCTCAAGCTGTGGGTGCTGGGGTGGGATTGGGAGCCCCCTCACACAGACAGGCTCTGGGCAGGGGCAGCTCTCGGTGTGTCCCCTGAGTGTCACAGCCCCTTGCACAGACACTGTGCCAGCAGCTCCTGCCTGAGGAGCACGAGGGGCGGCCCGTGTGCTCTGGCAGTGTCCCTGGATCTTGCTGGCATGGCAGGCATGGGGCTCAGCAGCACCTAAAGCACGTTTGGGCATTCCCCACCTTGTCACCAGAGTGCCCAGTGCTCTATTTCCACTGTCCCACAAGGAGGCCGGTGTTACTGGTGCCCTAAGAATTATTCTTTAATGAAAGGTGCAGTTGAAGTGAATGTGAACGTGTCCTCCCTGTGCTCAGCACCAGCTGCCAACAGCCCAGCACTGCTGTTCTCCTTCCGTCATCTCCGGTCCCAGGCAGGTGCAATGGCATGACTGCCATGGTGGGGAAGTCTTAAAGTATAAAACGCTTCATTTGTTCCTGAAATGGAAATGTGAATGGCCAGAGCAGGCCCTTGCAGTGTGTGCTGCTCCACTGCCAGCCCTGGGGTGGGCACTGTCCTGCTGCCTGCAGGGATGCCCCAGCAGGGACCTGCTCCAAGGCGTGCAGGGGCTCCACACAGGTTCCTGCCCCGTGTGCTTGGCAGGGAAAGGAGAGGGCGTGAGGATTCAGGTTTTATGAGGCACTTGAAAAGTGGCTTGTGGCAGGAGGGGACCCTGCTGACACAAGCTGCATGCTGAGCCCCCAGAGCCCACCAGGCTCAGTGTGGAGCCCCTGGCCCTTGGTCGTCCTCCCTGGGCAGAGGTGGGGGAGCATGTCCCGGCTGGGGTGCAGAGCCCACAGTCCCATCTGGAATATGCAATGTGGAGACAATAGAGCAAAGTGTAACCACTGTTTACAGAAAAAATTGTCAAGGATTTATTTATTGGAAGTGACTGAGGAATATGAATTCTACACTCCATTTAAAATGCTTTTTATTTCTCTCAGCCTTGGGGCTCTGAGTACATCTAATTTCACCCATAGCTATAATTCTCCACCAAACAGTTCCTGCTTCTCCTCTGGGTTCCTGAGGAGTCATTTTGGTTTATGTCCTCTCCCGGTGCAGCTCGTGCTGTGGCTGGAGACAGTTACACACTGGTGAACTTTCCCCACACCCCTCCCCAGTGGGGGCACACACATGCAGGGTGAGCGAGTGGCATGCACTGGGAACAGCTTGACACCTCACTGTATATTTATTTAAAAAAATAAAACTCCAAATGTCTTTATCATGTAGGGGTTTCTCCTGAGGAGCCTTGTATTTCACCGCAGACACTTTGATTGTCCCTACCTTGCAGCTAACAAACTATTAGTTTTGTTAGTATATTTATTCCACTAAAATTGGAGCCTGTGATTACAAATCCAATGCTGTGATTGAGTCAGGGTTTGAAAATAAATCTGTCTGGGGCTCATCTGGCATTTTGGTGCTGGGAGAGCAGCATCAGGCAGTGCTCCTGCAGCCCAGCTGTGGCCTGGACCATGCAGCTGTGGGAGCACTGGCCATGGGCACGGCCACAGCTGCCTCTGCTGGGTCACTGCTCAGGGGCTGGTTCTGGGGATGGCTTTCCCCAGGTGAGCCAGCAGTGGCTGCAGAGTCTGGCTCTTCAAACGGTGACTGCACTGGGACAGAGGCTGCTACACTGCCACAGTTTGCTCCCAACCCTTCCAGGGCTTGTTGCTCCACAAGGCTTGTGGCACTGGAGCAGTATTTTGGTGACAACCTTTTACCAGGCCAGGAGATGCCCCTTCCCAGGAAGGTGCTGTGAGCCGGGGTGGCTGCTGAGCTCCAGGACAGGGAGCAGGATGCCCTCCTTCCCCGTGGGCAGAGGGATGCAGAAGGGCAAGATGAACATATGGTTGTGTGTCAGAGCAGGAATTAAACTCCCATTCTTTGGATTTTTTAGGGACAGGTTGTTATTTCCCACTATTTCAGTTTCTTCTCCCAAAGCAAGGACGGCAGCTCATCCTCTGGGCTGGGAGCTCTGTGGCAGGGCCTCTCTCTGCAGCTGGGCACAGATTCCCAGGGACTGTCTCAGCCTGGCCCCAGGGTGACTGGTGATGGCTGGGGTGCCCTGACTGGGACCAGGCCAAGGAGAGATACAGGGAGTGAGACAGGAGAGAGACAAGGTGGTGCTCTTGCCGTTCTGATGTCCCTCCAGATCATTTCCCAGAAAGCATCTTTGCTGTGGAGTTTTGGTTGCTTTGAGATAAACGAGCTGCTCTGTTTCTGCAGGTAGGCAGTGACAGCATTTTCACTGCCTGGGTATCACTCCCTGCGAGCTCTCAGGAGAGGATCGAGCAGCACAGAACTCAGAGCCCTCGCACAGGTCATGGCAGAGTGCCGCGGTGCCCCGGGGCCCAGGGGACAATGACCTCACGCCCAGGCGGGGCTGCGCACACACCGCCCATGTCCCTCTGGCCGCTCTCCCAGGAGCTGCTGCCTCCCTCCCGGCTGCAGCAGCACAGAGCTGCGGTGATGCAGAGGCTGGCCCTGCACCTCCTTGCCTGGTGCCCACCTGAGCCCTGCCATGGGTCCCCGTCCTGCAGCCCAGCCTGGCACCCCCGGCTGTGCCACCTGCGGCTCCGGGTCCCCAGACAGGAGCACAGGCACTGCCTATGTACACAGGGAAAAAACCTGTCAGGGAAGATTAAAACCCCAGACAGTCTTTATTGTAAGATTGTTTTTTCCATTTATTTATCCCTTTTTCTCCCTTTTAGCAAGAGTAGTCAGGGTTTGATATGATTAGAATTGCAAATCTTGCATGTTAAAAGGGAAGCACTGAAGTAAAAGGATGCTGCTTGTGTAATGAGACACGTTTTAAATCCAGGCTAGGTAAATTTGGTGTTGAGCATAAAGGGTATGAAATAAACTCGCAGTGAGCTCAGCAAATGCCCCAAGGCGCGTCCCCATTAGTATTCCCATTTGTGAGCTCACTTCATAAGACTAATGGAGTTGCTACCTGGGGACATTAATTGTGCATGACACCATTGCCGAGCCTTTGTGCACTCTTACTAATATCACAGTGCCTCCTTGACAAAACGCCTGCAAAGATTACAAACATACCTAAAATAACTGCCACATTCACACTCATATTTGACAGGGATCTTCGAGTTCAGTTACAATAGAATTACCATCATTTCTTACACCTCTGGCTTTTTATTACATTAAACAATGGTTGATATTGCTTCCTTAAACCAGTGTCAGATTGTGTAAAATCTCTCTATCTCAGGCTTTTCTATTAAGCCGCCCATTTATCAGAGGAATGTATAGCTTCCATACTTGACTCTTACTACAAATATTATATATTATATTCTTAAGCACGCATGCACATGCACACATCACCCTTCTTCTGTGTTAAAGGCACAGCAACATTTTTGAGTCCTTGCAATTAACACCAAAAGGCTCTGCTATCATGTGAGCTGCTCACTTCCACCATTAATTATAACATCATCTCTGGGGAAAAGCCTTCCTGGGCCTGGGCTCCCTGTTTGAATCCCAGTGTCCAGGATTAAGATGATGGATGAGAGGATTTGCTAAATTCGCAGCAACCAGGGCAAGATTCTGTTGAGGAAAGCAGATGAATCGGGCCCTTCTGGAGCTCTGACACACCAGGCTGGGCCTCTTCAGGGCTCTGTAGGGGTCCCCACCAGCGTGTCCCCTGGCCAGTCCTGTGGAGCTCCCCTCCAGCCCCAGTGGCCGTGTCCACTGCTGTCCCCTGTGGCTGCCAGGGCTCCAGGGGCCTCCCACAGCTTCACCGAGAGGCATCCATGGGACACCAGGGCAAACCTCATCCTCCAAAGAGGTGTTAAAACAAGGTACCAAAGTGAATTACTGTCAAACCTTTGAGGATTCAATGCTCAGATGCTTGGAGGAGGGGTTCAGTCCTTCACAAACTAATTTTTAATATATTTATAAAAAACCGTAAGTGTTTGCATTTTTTTCCTGGCAGTGGCACCCTCTGTGCCCCAACAGCCTTTGATTTTGCTCTTTCCCCTCTGCACTAGAGCCTTCCCTGAGGTTTCCTCTTGGAGAAGAGCCTTGCCAAGCTGCAGGAAGGGAAAATTCATTGATGTGCATTAGAAAGATCTTCATCCCACCTTTCTTCTCCCAGAGGTGGCCAAGGACATTCTGACTTCACCATGCAACAGCATTAAATGCCCAAAAGAAAACTCCAGCTCCATATTCTCTAGACAATAAAACACTTTGTCTAGAGAAGGACATCAATGTTTACTTCAAATTCCTGACCTTTGAGATGGACCAGGTAAGGACCTGTGGAGACGTGAGACAGAAGCCCTGGTTCTGCTCTTGGGGTTATAGCTGGGAGAGACTGAGGTTGGATCTCAGCTGCAGCTGTGGAGGAGGACACTGCAGGAATGGCTATTTCTATTTCTATTTCTATTTCTATTTCTATTTCTATTTCTATTTCTATTTCTATTTCTATGTCTATGTCTATTTCTATGTCTATTTCTATGTCTATTTCTATTATTTCTATTTCTATTTCTATTTCTATTTACAGGTTTTATTGGAATTAATACATTAATTATTAGTTTGCAGTGGTGCCTGTCAGCAGTCAATCAAGTATTTCTTTACAAACTTGTTGTACAACTTTCTGCAGCAAAAAAGAGCACAAGATGATCACAGGCAAAGCTGCCTCCAGGGTCTGGTCCTGTCCCACTCCTCCCAGCCCCAGACAAACCCAGGGATGTCCAGCCACAGGAGCCCCCAGGGCACAGCAGAGCATTGCACTGGGTGTTTCAGAGGAGCCCTGAAGAAATGAGCTTGAGCTGAGAAGCACACAGCACATGCATACGGCTGATCCGCCCGGCAGAGCTGGCACCAAGACTTTTCCTGCTGTCTCATTGACTTCTTGCCAAAAGAGGTTAAAATGCTGGAGTTTTCTCTGGAATTCTGAAGTTGGGAAGTATTAAAAATACTTCAAACACTTGGTTTAATAGACCTTCACATCAGCGTATTCCCAGTTTCACACAGCTCCCTAGTGACACGGGACCTTTTGTCAAGCACATATGAAATTAAGTGAAATAAAAATCATATTAAAAATTATTACCATCTAACAGCCATTAGTCTGCACATTGCTGTCACGTCTTGATGGATTTCTCACTTAGTTCAATGAATGTTCTAACGACAGTGATAAAATCACTCAGAAAAAAATATAATAAACTGTTAACCCTTCACGCGGCTGCTTGTTTTTCAAATCCCTCAAAGAACTGTTCAGCAGTGAGTTGCTCCCCAGGGTACTTGCCTGGAGATGAAAACCTGCCTCTGCCTGACTTGGGCTCTATGGAGAGGTTGGAAATCCTGTTCCAGCCCTCCCCAGTGAGGACATGGCACGGCTGGGCACCGACCTGCCGGCACAGGTAACTGCTGGGGACACCGCTGGAGTGACCAGCCCCTGGTCCTTCCAGAGCAAGGCCAGGGATGTCTGAGCTCCAGTTCCCCTGAGGAGCCCTGAACAGGCCCCACGGCAATGACTGTCCAGTGCCCAGCACCTCACCGAGCAGGGGACAATTCCCTGTGTCCTGAGAGACCGGGGGTGCCAGAGGCTGGGTGCCTGCCCTGGGGGGCACGACAGGGTCCGAAGGCATGACCAGAGAGGAGAGGCAGTGACTCGGCTCCCAAGGCACGTGTGACAGCAGGGACATGGTGACTTGGGTCCCAATACATGTGAGAACAGGGACATGGTGACGTAGGTCCCAACAACTGTAAGAGCAGGGACATGGTGACTTGGGTCCCAACATGTGTGACAGCAGGGACATGGTGACTTGGGGCCCAACACATGTGAGAACAGGGACATGGTGACTTGGGTCCCAACATGTGTGAGAGCAGGGACATGGTGACCTGGGTCCCAACACATGTGAGAACAGGGACATGGTGACTTGGGGCCCAAAGCACCGGTGAGAGCAGGGACATGGTGACCTGGGTCCCAACAACTGTAAGGGCAGGGACATGGTGACTTGGGGTGCTGGAGCTTGGCAGAGCAGCTGTGGCAGTACAGCTCCCCGAGAAGGGCATCTGCACTGGGCTATTAACACACAGCTACTTAACGGGCAATCAGCACGGCCTCGTTAATAAAACACATCCATTTGAACGCCGTGAATTACCCCGTGTGCTGCTGGAGTCCTCTGGCTAATAGCAGCCTCGGCAGCCTGGCATTGCTGGGTTTGTTGTGTCCTGCAAATTTAATGCATGCTTACTGTTCGGGAGAATAGCGGCTAAGATGGAAATGACAGACTGCAGGAGCAGACGTGGCAATATAATAAACTCAGTTGGCACTTCTCCGGAGCTGTATTTAGCCTAGCACGTCGTGTGGAAGGCTGGCCGTGGGCCAGCGTGTGCGGCTCCTGCACGGGGGCCAGCAGGACCCGCACCCTCTGCAGGTGACACTGGCCGCTGCCACATGTCCCCTCTGCGCTGGGGCCGCCTGTCACCATCCATCCGACACGGAGGAGAAGCTGGTGTTTGACTCCCCCGGGTTAAACCTCTGCTCTCCGCGCAGGAAGGTCCCGGGCCTCTGCTGGAGCTGGAGGGGAGCGAACACCTTTTTGTGACTGTTGTCACTCAGCAAATTGTTCTGCGAGACACCTGATTGTGGTATTAGAAAGACAGATTGATGTTCTCGGCAAGATCAATGGACTTGCCAGGCGCAGCGATGACACACGGCTCGCCTCCCTCTGGGCGCTGTGACAGCCCAACATCGCACCGAGGGGACACCGAGGGGACACTGAGGGGACACTGAGGGGACACCGAGGGGACACCGAGGGGACACTGAGGGGACACTGAGGGGACACCGAGGGGACACCGGGGGGACACTGAGGGGACACTGAGGGGACACCGAGGGGACACCGAGGGGACACCGAGGGGACACTGAGGGGACACTGAGGGGACACCGAGGGGACACCGAGGGGACACCGAGGGCACTGGCACCAGCTCCCCAGCCCCGGGACAGCGCAGGACGGTGGAGGAAGCTGGCAGAAAAGCAGCAGAAATGGGCAGCATTTGGAGGGAACCACAGATAGAGGTAGACGAGGTTTGGGGCAGAGTGCCTTAGGACACAAGCTCTGGGCAGGGGAGCCACGGCCTGGAGCCGCTGTGGGCACGGCCTGGAACTGCTGTGGGCACGGCCTGGAGCTGCTGTGGGCATGGCCTGGAACTGCTGTGGGCACGGCCTGGAGCCGCTGTGGGCATGGCCTGGAACTGCTGTGGGCACGGCCTGGAACTGCTGCGGGCACGGCCTGGAGCCGCTGTGGGCACGGTCTGGTAACCGCTGTGAGCACGGCCTGGAACTGCTGTAGGCACAGCCTGATAACTGCTGTGGGCACGGCCTGGAACTGCTGTGGGCACGGCCTGGAATCACTGTGGGCACGGCCTGGAATCACTGTGGGCACGGCCTGATAACTGCTGTGGGCACGGCCTGGGACTGCTGTGGGCACGGCCTGGAACCACTGTGGGCATGGCTGGGCCCGCAAGAGCAAGCTCCTGCCGAAGCTCTCGAGAGAGAAAAGCCCTGGGATGCTGGAGGAGAGGCAGGGCTGCTCCTGGTGCCCCAGGGGAGGTGGTGAAGAGGCTGTGCAGCGGCAGCCTGGCAGAGGCTGGGCCGGCAGAGGCTGGGCCGGCAGAGCGGCCGGGCCGGAGCTCAGGAGCGCCTCGGCCATATCAGCCTGGTGCTAAATGGGAAATGTGATTGTTCATCCTTTGTTTTCCCCCTTCCATGCTGAGAGTGAATTAAGTCAAAGCCAATTCTGAGGAAAAGCGGATCCCTGGCACCATCCATCATGGACGAGAGCACGGCTGGGCAGATCTACAGGCCTCGGAAGGCCTGCACGGATATGTTGTCCCAAATCTCATCTCCATGGCTCACCATGATTGATCTCAGCTATTCAGACCTGTGGAGCTCAATGATTTCTCTCTCCTAACCTCTACCTGGTTCCTGCTGTATTTCACATGGAGAAGATTCTTGTAGGAGCGTTACATTTTGAAAATAAACCTAATCAGGTCTGAAACAGTGAGACTGAGTCCGTTTGCTGCTGGAGCTCCAGCATGGACACCAGAGTTGCCCGTGGTTATCCTGTGCTCCCCGCCTGAGCTGCTGGGCAGAAAGTTCTCTGTTTCCTGCACCCTCATGTTTGTAGGACATGAAGGAGCTGTCTCCCTGAGCTGGGGCATTCAGCTGAAAAGAATTACAGACCTGTAGGCATGGAACAGACCTCACCTAATCTGTCTCTCTGCAGTGAGGCAAGATCATGGATTCCTTGTAGATGTTTCTCTACCCAGTGATTAAAACCCCTCAGTCACCTTCCCCAGCCTGTATTTCCTCTAGAGTATAACCTGCTTATGGTTTGGGAGTTGCTGCCTTATCTCACCTTATCTCACCTAGGTTTTCCTTCCTGCAAGGACAGCACAATATTTCTGTATTATAATTAAAAAAAAAAAAAAAAAAAAAAAAAAAAAAAAAAAAAAAAAAAGACAACTATCCTTTTTGTCCCAAACTTTTCTGTTCTTACAGACTTTAATGGCCAGGGCTCCTCTGCTCCAGGCTCCATCCCCACCAGCTTCCTTTATCATGCACTGCATTTTCTGAACCTGCTGAGTTTCTGTTGCCTCTGGATTCTTTCCCATTTTCTGTTCACTTAAAAGGTAAAGCTGAGGATGTTCCTGGAAAGACCAAAGTTGAATTTTCTCTCAGGCTACAAATGTGGGATATGTTTTCCCTGAATTTTATCAGAGCATCACACTCCTGACAGATGCCATGGTTATTGCAGACCCTGGATCTTCCCCAGCTTCTGCTTACTCAAGCAGTTATCCCTGCTCTGCATTGTGTGTGATTTTTTCTCTCCCACGTAGAACTACTCTGTGCTTGTCTTTACCAACTCGCACCTCGCTGGTTTCAGACTATGGCCGGTGACATGTGGATGAGTTTAAATTCTGCTCCTGCCTCTGAATTGCTCACAAGCCCTTTGCTGGGTCACCTGCAGGATGTGGCTCAGACAAGAGGCTGGAGGCCTGGGCAGCCACAGGGGCTGCTCCTGGGGGCTGCTCCAGCTGCTGCCAGGCAGGTGACACTCTCTCCTGGAGCAGGGCTGTGGGTGTAGGCACTGCCCACAGAGTGTGTGCCTGCTGTGCCCTGGGGCTGCAGGGAGGCAAGGGACGCTGCATCTCCTGCCGTAGGACAGGACTTCATGGGGACAGCCTGGGCAGGAAAAGGCAGAGGGAAGGGGAAGAACGGGCTCCAAGTGTATTGCCAGTGTAAATTATCTCTGCCTGTTACTGCTGCCCATAAAGAGGTCTGTGTAACTGCAAGTGCACCACTCCAGAGACAACTGCAGGGAGCTTTATCACTGCAAAGCAAAGAGGATGCCCTGTTTAGTGTAAGAGGTTCCAGAGGACAGGTTACAGCAATGAACAGGTTACAGGGCAATGAAAGCCAAAGGACACAGGAACAAGGCCCTTTCAGCTCTTCCTCCTTGTGTGGGTCTGCAAAGAGCAGAATCTGCCATCATTAGCTGCGCCCAAATTCTGCTGAAGGACCTGCAAGCAGTGCCCTCCCCTTCCTCTTCATGCCTGAACACATCTTATTTGTCAGTGGAAAAGTTTCCTCCTAATGAATTTGCCATGAAAAGGAGAAAAATGGCCATGGCCTAACATGGAGAAAATGGCAAATCTGCTGGTGGCAATTAAGCAGAAAACGAGACAGGGATCTGCAGGCGGCCCGGAGAGAAGGGGTTAAATTGCCATGGAAACAACCATGCATTATTTACATGGCCTAATGAATAAAACATTTAAGTAGTAGGCTAATAAATTTCAGAACACAAAGCAAAGTAAGCTATGATTTAAATATATGCCTCTGATGAATATAACTTGAGTTATAGAGCTGAAGCAGTGGGAGACCCAGCTCAGTTTTACACCCTCATCTCACTAACATGAAGGTATATCTTCTTTTTAATAAATGATTTTTCCAACGAGCACACAAATTGGCATGAAATTCTCTCCTGTCAGGCATCCTGAAGCCTTTTCTAATAGCTTTTCTTGTGAATTTCTGTTGAGGTAGGAATGCTTTTGTTTTGGTTTTCTCCCCTCCTGCACATTCTGCCAGATTTCCGAGCAGGATAACATTAGCAATCAATTTGTTAAACTGTTAGCAGAACATATGTCGGAAGGTTTCAAACAGACCCAGACTGAAAGATGTGTTGTTTATTGTGTATCAGATATACGTGTGATCCATATGGCTCCAAGTGCAGGATCCCTTTGTTTTCCACTCACTGCAGATTTCCACCCCTGCTCCCCACGTGGAGCTGGGGAAGGCGGATCAGCCAGGGACACCATTTCAGAAGGGCAGCCCACGGCACCCCACAGGAGCCTGGCCCAGGAGCCCTGGTGCCTGCGGGGCTGGGAAGGGTGTCTGGAGGCTGGGAGGGTTCCCTGTGAGCTGGTGGGACACGGTGCTGAGCAGGGACACGGCAGCATGGTCTGTGTAGGGCAGGTCTGGCTTTCCCTGGCAGGGACTGTGCCAGCTGCTCAGCAGCCCATCCACTCTGCGGGACGAGTGGGTGACGTGCCACAGGCGAGGGACAGCAGCTCCCCAGACCGCTCCTGGGAGCAGCCCTCTCACATTTCCCTCTGCTCCGACGGTCCTGAGAGGCCAGGCTGGCCCACATGCCAAGGAACAATGCACAAGCCCAGCAGTGACAGCTTTCCACCCTCTGGAGCCACTTCCACCTCTGCTCCCTGCCGCAGAGACTTCCACCTCTGCTCCCTGCCCTGATGGGCACAGCACGCTGGTGGCAGCGGTGACAGCGGTGACGGTGGTGGCAGGGCCGGGCAGGTGTGTATCAGACAAGTGTTCCAGTGAGCTCCCAGCAAACAGGGGCACCCTGAGGCTCCTGTGCCCGTGGGGTGACAGTGCTGTGCTCAGGGTGCCACCTGCCTGGCAGCCAGGTGGGACACTTCCATTTCTTGCACCATTCTCCTTCCACGGGCAGGTTGAAATCTGCTGCTGCTATTTTTAGAAGGATGGTATCTATCAATCCATGGAGCAGATTGCTGGCCACAAAGATAGATGAAACAACAGCTGGTGCTTCAGAGAGGGATCGGGACAGTGGCAAAGCTGCTGCTTGCTGAGCCCACATACTCAGCTGTCAGCGGCCAATTTGAATGAGGAGCTCAGTGAGCCCAGAGGTCCCGTGGTGTTTGCTCTGCTGGGGACTCCTAGTCACACCAGCCTCCACTCAGGCATGTCAGCAGGCTGGGGTGTCCCTCTCCTTCCTTCCTTCCTTCCCCTCAAAAATAATATAATAACCCTAAATAACAAAGTATTTACTGAAATTAAATTTTAGATAGTGTATCTCTTTGCAAAAATGCATTTTTAATCCTAAAAAGTGGTGCCTGAAGGGAGAGGTCTGAAAGACCAAGCAGTGTTGCTGACAAAGCTTCAGAGACACAGTCTGTTCGTCGGGTCAGGATGTGCCCAGAAGTAAGTTCACCTTTAACAACTAGTCAGCTAGTAAATAAAAGAGAGTTTAGCCTTTGTCTTGATCATCAGGACCATGACAGTTTTGGTTCAGAGAGAATGATTTTCTGGATAAATCCAGAAGTTTAAAAAAAAAAATGAAGGATCACATTGCTGACTGGTAGACAGGAGATGTGGTGGGGGAAGAAACCAGATGAATTGTGTTGTCTAAACAATTTGTTATGAATTATCCAGTCAACTGTAATGAAAACATATGGGCAAAAATCACAAGAAACTCCTCCAATGTTTTTAAAGTGTGAGTGATGCTGATATTGACTGGGGGCTCTGTGTGCTGGGGTTGCAAAAGAGGACACTGAAAGGAACCAGGGGGAGCAAATTTCCAAAAGGGAAATGGAGGAGTTTCAGCATTTCAGCAAAAGCAAAGCACTGCTTCCATTGCATGGGGAGGTCTAGAAATGCTTTGCTTTGTTCTGATTTTGAGAAAAGCCGTGGGAACCGTGGGACTTCCCCCCAAAGGAGGAGTCGGAGCCCTGCCGACAGGCAGCATCTCTCCAGCAGCCCCTGTGCTGAGCCCCTGCTCTCCCTGGGCCCTCCTCAGCTCTGGGACCCCTTTCCCCAGCCCGGAGCAGTGGGGTTGGAGCAGCTCTGCCAGCACTTGTCCCAGCCCGTGCCCCTCTCCCCATCAATACCAGCAGGAATGAAATGACAGCCACGCAAATGCGGCGTGGGAGCGCTGTGGAATGGCCGTCACTCTCCTCCAGGTAATTAATTGCCCTGTAAAGTGCTGCGAGATACACTGGATGAAAAATGCTGTATAAAAGCGGCTGATACAATAGAGCTGTTGGTACTTAAAATGGTAAAAGCCAAGATAGGATGACTGAGGTAAATACATTTTTAGTGACCCTTTAAATTAGAAAGGTGCATCGATGGAAACTTGGGCCATTCATTGCCCCTCGTTGCTGCAGTGCAGGGTTTAAGGTGCACACATAGGCAGGCCAGAATCACAACCTCCATATGAAACAGTTATTTATAACTAGTGACAGGAGGAATTATGTGAAATAAACATAATTTATAGTTATTCCAGGAAAAGCCATCAAAATGAAAACTAATAAGGATTTCTTTCAGCTAAAAAGGTGTCAATTTGTTAAAAACCAATGGCCAGTGTTACTGCAGATGACAGAATTATTAATATATTTCCAGTGTACATGTTTTTACACAGTCCACTTCTCTGGGCTGGGGATGCAGTAGAGAACCCAAGGGCTGGGCTCATTCAGATGATTTTTTCCTTCTTTGAATTCGTAACTCATTTTTTACAGCAAATACTAAAAGCAAGCCCAAAGTCATGACAGGTGTGAACTGCTGGAAGGGGCTGGCACAGAGGTGGCAAGTGGGGCAGCAGCAGGAGCCGAGAGCTGTCAGACCCTCCCCGGCAGCAGGAACTGGGAGCTCAGAGTGACTCATTCTCTTTTCTCCTCCGTGGATCCCCAGAATGCTGCAGGCATGCAGTGACATCCTCTGCACTGCTGCTCAGGACGTGCCTGCAAAGGCTTCCTAGAGCATTTCACTTGCTGCTTTTGCAGTTCGAGGGCTCCCACCTGTGTTCCGTATTATTTTGTGTTGACACAACACTGGAGAGAGCAACTGCAAATTCAGAAGACAAATGAGCAAAGAGAGATTCCTGATCAGCCCCACGTTTTTCCTGTGGCACAGGAGTGGCCAGGCTGTTGAGAACAGAGGCCCTGTGATGCAGGGAAGCTCCTGCTGGCTGCTCGGGGCTGGCACTAACGGGCTGGCCGAGCTCCAGGGCTCTTCTGGACACGCTCCCTCTGTGACTGACTCCTGATGCTGCAGGTCCAGCGGTGCTCCCATGGTCATGGTGCTCCCTGGGAGCCGCAGGGGAGATCCCCATGCCCACAGCAGTGGGGCCACCTGGGCAGAGGGGCTCTGGCTCCTGCTGCTGGGACCGCTGCAGGTGCCACCCACCCCAGGCTCCCTTTCTGCAGCCTGGCAAGGCTGGCTGAGTGGGAAGCAGAGAAGCCCAGCTGGGACAGCCTGGTTCAACAAGATGGACCCCAGAAGACTCATATTTTAGCCCTGATTTGGGATCTGTTCTCACACTGCTGGGTCTTTGTCACTTGATGCCGCTGCTCAAGGTATCCCCTCAGATCCTCATGTGAGCAGCTTGCTTGGCTTATCTGATGCTGCTCTCAGTCGGTTCAAATCTTATTTATCAAATAGACAGCATTTTGTTTCGATGGGTGATTTTTCATCTTCCATTAGTGAAGTTGTTTCCAAGGTTCCCCAGGGCTCTATATTGGGCCCGTTGTTATTTTGTGTTTATATGCTGCCACTGGGTTATATTATTCATCAGCGTGGAGTAGCTTTCCATTTCTATGCAGATGATTCTCAAATTTATTTGTCTGCTAACCCTCATGCTGTCTCAGCTGTCTCCGCACTATCAGCCTGTCTCTCTGACATCACAAGATAGATGTGGCAAAACTTTTTGCTGTTAAATTCAGACAGAAGAGGTGAGGCCTGCCTCGGTGCCAGCATTTTATTTCCTGGGATGACATTTCCAATACGATCACTTCCAGGATCTCATCACCGCGTTGCCCCTCGTGCGCTCCTGCTTTACCTCGCTGCTCCCTCCATGATTTGTTACCCTGCCTCAGCACTCACCTCTGTCTGCAGCGGGATTTGTGGCTGCTCTTGGCGTTGCTGTTCTGATGCAGATTGAGGCAGTGGGCTGGGGACCAACCTCCCCGGCTCCCACTTGCTGGCACACCCCCCTGAGACCTTTGTTTGCTCCTGAGTGCTGGCAGAGGGGACATCCTATCTCACAGAGCCACGGGGGCACTCGGCACACTGATGTCAGCAAAGTGGAGTGGTTTACAAATGTTTCTCATCGTCTTTGTAAGTTTTTTTATGTTTATGATTCGGTGGGATTTAAAAAACATAGCAGCAAATACAAGTCCCACATAGCACCGTGCTTGCTCTTCTTTTGTGCTTGGAGTGTTTCTCTGGTAAAACACCACAGACACTCCTGAGCTGCTGCTGAGGAGTGACCCAGCATCTCCTCTGGGACCCTGTCTGGGTTTGTTCCTCTCCAGGGCAGCGTGGTGGTAGCGCATGGCACAGCTCTGGCAGCATCCAGGGCCCCTGAGCTCATCCCTCTCTCAGTGATCCTCCCAGGCAGCCCAGGCTCCCCTCCCCAGTGTGCTGCCCGCAACTTTAAAATCCTTCAAAAACAGCCAATTTGTTCCTATAAGGATGAACCAACTAGTACTCACAGAGACATCAAATAAATCTACTTCATACATTATTTGTTAACTTCATCAAATAAAGTACAATTTTATGGCTTAAATGTCAATCTCCACAGCTCATTGAGTTCTTTAAAACAGCAGAGACTTGTCTGTTTACAGAAGCAAAAATTAGGCAGGCGGCTTTCAGCTGGTGCAGGGATCCCATTGGCTCATGTACAAGGAAGAATCATAAAATACATTTGATGTGGAGAGTGTGCAATTTGACAAAGACAATTTGATTTGTCCATGGCTTTTAAAATATTCATCCCACTTTGATGGACTATAGTTTTATAAATATGGATTACCATTAACTGGCACAGGCAGTCGCTGCCTACAGAGTGTTCCGTGAAGCTTGTTGGGAATGAAGGCCTCCAATAAAAAAAATCATTATCTCTGCCTAAAAACGCTAATCAGTAACGTTTGGTTCATTTGCAGCTCAGAGGTCAGTAATTCACTTTAACTGCTTCTGTGTTTGCAATGTTTGGGAGGAAAAAGAGTCCCCAGTTTTACTGCTCAGATGTAGAAGTGGCTGCTGCCAAAGGGGAACTGCTGAGGCAGGTCAAGAGGACACGTGTAAAATTTAACTGCTGCATCTGTCAGACAACTCAACTGCTTTTTTTTCTTAGGACAAGGAAAAAATAAGAAGTTCACAATAAAAGAAATAAAAAGTCAATTTGAAATCCAGGGAAAACAATTATAAGATTTGAAAAGGCTTTTCTTGGCTTCAGATCCTAACCATAGTCTGAGAGATTGGATAAAGAGCACATTATGCACTTCTTCAGACCCATACAAGCTCGCTCTTGGAGCCAAGTCCTTTGTCTATAGGATGTCCACACAGCCAAGCAGCCACAGCAGAGGTGGTGATTCCGGCGTGCAGCCCAGCGACCTAAATGAGCAGAAAGCTTTGGGTTTCTAACAGCAATTCAACAGTAATTCAACTTGTGAAGTAGATTCAACTTCCAGCCCAAAAGTTTATTCAAGTTAAGAAAACACATCCTCAGATTAAAAAGAGTATTGCACCACTGTCAATTTTCAGACGTTGCCATCAGGAAAAAAAAATTACATTTCAGGCTGACGAGCGACTAATCAAGGCAAGTGAAACGGTGCTGCAATAAATTACTCCGCAGCGAAATAAACCACACAAACAGACCGATGATAATAAATGTAAATTATTTCTCTGAAGAAATTTTCTTGGTATATGAGTAATACGAACCATCAGGAAGGAGTCTTCCTTAACATTAATTACAGAAAATGACAAGTGAGCTGATGACTGCGAAGGCTCATTATCTGAGAACATATTCACAACTTTGCAATTTGCGCGAGATGTACTCGGGCTAAATTAATCTCCCTTCTTTGCATGAGCCTCTTCTAATTTTCATGTTATTAACAGGTTTGCAGTATCACTCAGTGCTTGTCACTCTAATCAGGTTTCGGCATGTTCGCAAAAGCGAAGTGTCATTTATAAGGATAAGCCCTCATAATGGCGCTCTCTTTCATGTGGAGAATTCTACAAGGTTGCTTTTAATAAGGTCCTTTAATCATCTCCCTTTGCTCAACTTTTGGCCCCTCTGTTTTTTCATGAAGAGTCATTAAAAGACTTTGAAGTTCATCAAGGATGAAAAATTCATGACATTGTGGCAGGGAAAAGGCCAAGGGACGGAGGGACAGGCTGGCCAAGGGACGGAGGGACAGGCTGCCCAGGGGCTGGGCACAGCCGGGCTCGGGGTTCCCCGCCGCGGAGCGGGCGCTGAGCCACCCTGGGGTGCTGTCCTGTCCGAGGTGCCGCCTTCGGGGCCCGCGGTGGCCTCTCCGGCAGGTGCCCGCAGCTCGGGGGCACATTCTGCCCGCTGTCCCCGGCCAGGGCACGGCCCCGGAGCGGGGCACCGCCGTGCCGGACGGCCGGGGACTGTCACTGTCACTGTCGCTGTCGCTGTCGCTCCCCGTCGTGCCGCAGCCTCGGGGCTCGGCGTGGTGCCATCGCGGCTGTGACACTGGGCGGCCCCGCGGTGGCCCGGGTGTGACACTGCTCAGCCCCGCGGTGGCACGGCTGTGACACTGGGCGGCCCCGCGGTGGCCCGGGTGTGACAATGCTCAGCCCCGCGGTGGCCCGGGTGTGACACTGCTCAGCCCCGCGGTGGCCCGGTGTCGCGGCGCTGCGGGGACAGCAGCACGGCCGGACAGCAGCCGATGGTTGGGGCCCGCAGCAGCCGCAGGGACGCGGGGAGCTTTAGAGAGCAGCGATAACCGGAGGCGACATTCCTCGGGGCCCGCGGCGTGGCTGGGCTCTTGGAGGTTAACTTTATTCTTCGGTGATTTGATAACACTGGACTGGTGTTTATGCTGGAGCTTTTGAACACAGTGGAAGGAGGGGGAGAACTTTATTAAATTTTTGAAATTCATTTAAGCGGGGCCAGCGTAATGAATTGCCAGATCTCGTGTGCACATTGTCCCCGGAAGCAACAATAATTTAGGTGGACGTAAACCAATATGTAGATTAAAAATGTTTAAGCCAAGTGTCGTAAAATATATAAAAACATAAGGCGGAATTAACATATCAAAGTTTAGCATTATAAGTAATGACGGGTCAGATATAAGGTTATGTCTGCAAAATTGCATTTCAATATAATAAATCCATTCAAACTCTGTCCAGAGACACAAATTGAATCTATAGACAAAGCAACTGCAATCCATTGAATGCTATGAAGTATTCAAGTGAAAACAATGCGTTTAGGAAAGGAAATTGAGTGTATTTTAAATATACAGGTGCTTGGAACTTCCATATCGCTTTATGCTCCTGCAGATTTGTATACACTGCATACACAGCCTACTTTTGACAAAGTCCTCAAAATGATGAATTTCTGATGGAATACTTGATATTGCAGCAGATCTGTTATGCACCGCTTATCCTGTAACACAAACCATTAATAACAATCACGCTCCCACCGCACTGAGCTCTCTCGTTAAGATTTCAAAGCTCCTGTAACTCTGCTTGCCCCGCGAGGATGTGGCAGCGGCCGGCGAGGGCTGGCCCAGCCCCGGCAGCCCCTCGGTGTCTCCCTGTGGGCAGCCGGGGGCCCCCAGCCCCGCAGCCGGGACCTGCATCCTGCCCTCTGCCCCAGTCCTGCCGAGTGCCATTTCCCCACTCCAAACTGTCCCAGGGGCCGGGTGCTCTGTGTCCCCACCCTCCCAGGAGTGGGGCCAGGCGCTGAGGAGAGCAGCAATCCCTGGTGCTTTAGCAGTGTCTGCGAGGCACAGCCCTGCCCGGGCACCCCTGCCCTGTGCTGGCACAGACGCCTGGCTGTGAGAGCTGGGGACAGGACACAGTGGGGCTCTCCTGCCCCAGCCCCTGCTGGCCCTGTGCTGGGGACAGGGCAGAGGCTGAGCCCACCCTAACCCTGCCCAGCCCCTCTCCCCGTGCTCGGGGTGAACACAGACCGTGTGTCTGCCCCAGCCCCGGGCACTGTGCAAGTGTGAGGAGGGAGAGCCCTGCTGGTCTCTCTGCACACTTGCTGGGGGCTGCCAGGGCCAGGAGGGGCTGTGTGTGCCAGGATGGGCACTGGCAGGCAGGGAGCCCTGCTCGGGGCTGGGGCAGCCGCGACTGCGACCCCGGGCACGGGCAGGCTCTGGCAGCCCTTGGGAACAGAGATAGAAGGTGCTTTTGGGAGCTGGCATGATGGGTGGGGAGCACAGGCTTTAATAGACATGTTCATCTTTCAGCAGTGTGTTTTGCATGTAATAATGTCAGCACACTTCTCACTCTGGCAGAAATTCCACAGATAATTGGAAAGAAGTAAAAATGAAAACATTAGAATTTGCCATGTCATATGTTAACTTTTTATTATTGTATGATGCCAATGGTCCACTGACAGATGCTGTGTTATTAACATTTGATTAAAAATCACTTCAGGTCTAAAGCAGCCTGTTCAGAAGAGAACATCTTGACAAGCCTGGTGGTTTGTGATTGACAATTAATAACATTCTGTATGTCACAACACAGATAGTGTGACTTATTGGTGCTGGTGTAATGCAACACTTTTCATCTGAGCTCTTCAAATTGGTACATAGAAATAGGAGAGAAAGAGCCTAATTCAGCTGACTTTGATTACAAACACCAGCCAGTGCAGAGCTCTCCATCCCAGAGCAGAGCAGCACTGCTCAACCAGACAGCCCCTCACCCCAGACCTCCCCTGCACAGGAAAGGGCTTCATGTCCCATTTCACCACCACACTTCTGTGCAGGAGCTCAGTAGTCAAATACATGGTTACAGCAGTTACTTGCAGCAAAAATCTACAAATCTTATTTCACCAAAAATAAGAAGGAAAACATTTATTCACTTAGATATTAAAATAATTTGTAATTGGAAAGATGAATGGTCAGTTCATGGTTTGGTCAGGAACTTGTAATTGCACACTACTGTCAGTGAAGTCCCATGTCCGTGTGATAATGGTGAAGTTCATTAAAAACATGTAGATTCTGTTCTTTGGTTGAGAGTTGGAATGTACCATTTCAATTGTCTTTGCTCTGGTGAAGGGGAAATTCTGAGAAACTGCTCATGCTCTTCGTGCTTTGAAATAAAGGCTTTGGTGGCCCTGGGCATATTTCTGCCCAGGAAAAACACTAAAAGTGCTGCTGTGGATTCATGTGCTGCACCATGGCCACCAGAAATCTGGGCAGCCCTATATGTGAGCAGGCTGAACCTCTGCAAACCCAGCCAACCCCAGCCAAGTGAGTCCTTGCCATCTTCAACTTAGCATTTACTGGAAACCCTTTTCCTGCCTCTGTGGTCCCAAAGCCCCACAGGGTCTGCCCGCTCCTGCCCTGTCCCACCGGTGGCTGCCACCCACCCGGTGTGTCCCTGCACTGCCCCCTGGCACGGGGAGCCACTGCCAGTGCCACCTCTGCAGGCCAGGCCTGGCTGTGCTGCACCCTGAGCAAACAGTGATGTGCTGGAGCAATGCAAACACTTCCCAGCCCTAATGCAGTAAGCAGGGGAAATAATTACAGATTTCCAAGGTTCAACAGGGAATACTTCTGAGAAATGCGTCCTCCACTGGGAGTTTCATAACCATTTAATCTAATTTTTCTTGATGTTTTGATCTTCCTCTTAAACAAGGCATTTGTCATTAGCTTTCAAGGAGACAAGTTGCTAATACATTACACTCTTAAAAGGCCCACAGTTAGTGTCAATGTCTTCTGATGGCTGTTCACTAACAGTACATGAAAGAATTGCCAGTGTCAGTTCCTTTCCACATGGCTTCAGCCGCGATGGCAGGAGGGTCCTGTCCCAGCAGTGCTGCCAAGGACACTGGGCCGGGGGCACAGGGTCTGAACTCAGCCTTGGCCCCTCCACCTTCTGGCCAGGCCACTTATTGTGGTGGTTTTGCCACCTGGCTCATGCTCAGATGATTCTGAGTTTCTCCTGATATTTCTGGGCTCACATAAAGCAAAGATATACCAGGAGAAGGAAGCACAGGAACCTCACCACAGCCAGTCCTGCCCCCAGCACGTTCTCTTGCTGCCAGCACAGGAAAACCCATGGCATGTGCTGTGCCCTCCCACCAGAGAGCCAGAGAAACCCCCACTGCCTGAAGTCTCTGCTCCTTCTGCTCTTCCAACGGTGTCAACAAAGCAGGTGGAAAATATATTTTTTAACTTCTTGGATGACATAACTTGCATATTAAATAATAATGAACCAATAAATTACAAGAAACTAAACAACCAGAAGAATATGTATGTGAAGTTTGGAGTGTTTATAAACGAATAAATCATTCATGATGTGTAAACTCTGTATAGCTAAATGCATAATTTACCGAACTTCATCACCTTTCACACCATCCCCACCTCCACCTGAGCTGTGCTCCCCCAAGGGGCTGGGCAGAGGCTGCTGGCAGGGAGAACAAGGCTGTGTGCCTCACACTCCTGACACGGTGTCACTGCCCTTTGCCTGGGTGGCTTCTTTCCTAAACCAGAGAATGGTAAATAATCCATAGCAGGCGCAAGTTTTTTGGCAGAGAGTCACTCCACGAAAGTGATTTTTTCCTTGGGAGGCACCACGAACATTTCCAGCAGCTGCCGGGATTCCTGACGCGGGGGCTGGCGGCAGCTGCCGAGAAAGCTGCTGACCTGGCTTCTCTTTATCTCAGCTGCCTCCTGAGCGCAAAATGTGGCCGATCCCGGCCGTGTCCTGGGGCCCGCGCAGCCCGGCCCTGGAGCCGCGGGCGGTGCCAAGGGCACAGCGCTGCTCTGCTCTGCGCACAGGTGACACTCCTGGCCAGCCCCGAGCCGGCCCCTCGCGGGTCACTGTCCCCACGCGGGTCACTGTCCCCACGCAGGTCACTGTCCCCACGGGCCCGGCGGTGGCTGGGAGCCCGCTCGCGTCCCACGGTAATTCCTGGGCGGGGGTTTATTTCGGACAGCTCTTCAGTGGCCCGGAACACACTCTGTGCCAGTCTTCTGTGGCCCGGGCAAAATGCTTGCCAAGTAACTGTATGGCCACCGAGCTCAGACATTTCCCAGTCAGCACCTTGTTTGAGTGAGCTGGGGAGAGGGAGCGCCCCGCGGCCGCCTGCCCGCACCCTGCAGCCCCGAGGGCTTCCTGCCCACGGCCGGGGCAGTGCCCGACACTGCGGCCAACAGCCCCCGGGCAGCGAGCCCCGAGGGTGCTGTGGAGCCTAAAGCATCCACAGAGGTCCCGGAGCAGCGGGCAGCTTCCCTCTTGGGGTCTGCAGCCGTTTTCCCTGTGCCCAGGTGGAATTCCCCCATCCTGCCCGCAGCCAGACACGGTGCCCGTCCCACTGCGGGGCTGGCACTGCACTGACACCCTGCCCAGCCTCCGGGGACAGAGCTGCCACCCTGTGACCCTCCTGCAGGGGTGACCCCACAGCGGCTCCTGCTGACCCCTGGGAATGACCTCACTGTGGGTCCTGCTGACCCCTAGGAGTGACCCCACACCGGGTCCTGCTGACCCCTAGGAGTGACCCCACAGTGGGTCCTGCTGACCCCTGGGAGTGACCCCACAGCGGCTCCTGCTGACCCCTGGGAGTGACCCCACAGTGGGTCCTGCTCACCCCTGGGAATGACCTCACTGTGGGTCCTGCTGACCCTCCAGGAATGACCTCACTGTGGGTCCTGCTGACCCCTGGGAGTGACCTCACTGTGGGTCCTGCTGACCCCTGGGAGTGACCCCACAGTGGGTCCTGCTCACCCCTGGGAATGACCCCACAGTGGGTCCTGCTGACCCCTGGGAATGACTGGCAAGCACAGGGTGTGTTCAGCTGAGTGATATCTTACTGTAAACAGAATATTGTTTTATATGAAACCATTAAAAGGGTCCCTGAGGGCAGCCCTAAGTATATATTTTATTTTACTCTGAGATCCCTGTTTTGACTTGGCTTCACAACAAAAACGTGTTTTCCGTATTTAAGCAGATGCAGTAAAGGAAAGGTCGTGACTGGTGCTGACATGGAAATCTCATTTGGCTCATGGGTCCCCTTAGGGCCTTTATGCTGTGTGGTACTTCAAACATATTTCAAAGTACAACACTAAATGTCACTCTTTAATAGACAGAGGCACTCCAAGTGTTTCTTGAATTTCCTTGGAAAGTGCTTCCCTGGAGCCAAAGGCTCGGCACCAGTTTGGCTCGCCCCCAGCCCGGCAGGGCCAGCTCCATGGCAGCCCAGGATGGCACCCACGGTGGCACTGGGGGGCTGGGGGCTGGAGCCTGCCAGCTGCTTATTGCAATAGCCAAGAATCAGGAAGAACTGCAGAAAAGAAAAGAAGAAAATAACCCAAATCCCTTTGAAACTTACACCGTATTTTGAATTCATTTCCATTTTTCCCTTTCCTCATCCAATTCTTCACACTCACTCAGAGGCTCTTTTGGGATGTGGAAGTTATTTCAATTTTTTTTTTAAGTGTTTCACATTTTACACAATCCTCACAAGTCACTGCAGGCCAATCCCAGTCCTGAAGACTCTTGAAAGCAGTTGGATCTTTCCCTGCTGCCAGGCTCAGGCTGTAGTGAGGATGAGTAGGCAGCCAGATGGCATGGAAATTTATTTAGCTAATTCCTTCAACAAATAAGGAATTTACTGATGAGTCAGAGCGATTGACATTGGTGAGGAAGACCTGAACTCAGTGAATAATTCCTGCTTTAAAACGTAGCTAAAGCACTGAAAATGTTTAATTTCCTTTTGATGGTTAAATTGGACTTAGTTTGAAAATGGACATTTTCATTTGCATTTTGTTCTACGCAAGAGAGAGACAAACACTCTACAGAGCCCCAGAGCCCCAAAGGCTCCTGCTCAGCCAGGCTGATCCCAAAGCCAGGGCCTGTTTCCCCTTTCCCTATTTCTGGTTTGGGCAAGGAAAACCGGGAGAAACCTGGTGGCTCCAGCTTTGGCTCAAGTCAGGAGCCATCAGCTCTGGCACCTCTGCAACAGTCTGGGGGGGAATCAGCAGCTTCCTGCTGGGGCTCTGCACAGGGCCAGGATTTACTGTCAGTTTATGCCTTGTGTACTGTATGCAAGCTTATTTTTCTCTTAGCCGCTATAAAAATTAAAGATTTAGCTATATACTGCAAAAGGTACTTCCAGTTTTACGTAGTAGCATTTCTCTCCTATGATCAGGGCATAAATCCAGCTTTTTCATTGTGTCTGTAAATTACTCCATATCAACAGGGCAGCTCCAGGTCACCTCAGCAAGGTCAGATAAACCTGTGTAACTTGTGGCTGCGCTGCTAAAATTGCATTTCTCACACACTTTGGGGCTACTCTGTGTCTTTTCTCACTACTGAACACAGCTGTTGGAAAGGGCTCTTCCAACAGCAATTTCTTACTCCTGAATATTTACCAAAGGCTGCCCAGGGCAGTGGTGGAGTCACTGTCCCAGGAATTATTTAAAAACCATGTGGATGTGGCACCTGGGGACACGGGTTTGTGGTGGCCTTGGCAGCACTGGGTTAGTGGTTGGATTTGATTCTCTCAAAGGGCTTTTCCAACCCAAACAATTCTCTGACTCTATCCTTATCCTGTCTGTCCTCACAAATCTCATTTACTGTCATCATCGTGAAAAATAAAATTTTGTAGTGTAAATGGAAGCAAATATTTGATGTCACATGGAGCTTTCTTTGCATTAATTAGCAATTTACTGAATAAATATTGCTATGCAAACCAACAATCAGTATCTTATAATTAAAAGCTTGTTCATGTTTATCTGCAATCCTTCCCCAAAGATAATACCCAGTGAAAGCCACAGGCTACAGATGTTTCTGAAATGGGAGGAGTGTCAATGTAAAGAAACTCCTTGCAATGGGAATGTTGTGTGTGTGAAGTACAGAACCACCCTGCTGAGGGGGCTCAGCACTGCCCTGCCCTCCACAGGGACACTCCCCAGGGAATTCTCTCCAGCTCCCTGCTTGTGCAGTTAGACAAAGCCCTGCCCTAAACCCATTCCGTGGTGTTCCCACCCCAGGGTCTCCATCCCAGCCCAGGGTCTCCATCCCAGCCCAGGGTCTCCATCCCTGCCCAGGGTCTCCATCCCTGCCCAGGGTCTCCATCCCAGCCCAGGGTCTCCATCCCAGCCCAGGGTCTCTGTCCCTGCCCAGGGTCTCCATCCCAGCCCGGGGTCTCCATCCCTGCCCGGGGTCTCCATCCCAGCCCAGGGTCTCCGTCCCAGCCCAGGGTCTCCATCCCAGCCCAGGGTCTCCATCCCAGCCCAGGGTCTCTGTCCCTGCCCAGGGTCTCCAGCCCGGGGTCTCCATCCCAGCCCAAGGTCTCCAGCCCAGCCCAAGGTCTCCAGCCCTGCGCAGGGTCTCCATCCCTGCCCGGGGTCTCCATCCCAGCCCAGGGTCTCCATCCCAGCCCAGGGTCTCCATCCCAGCCCGGGGTCTCCATCCCAGCCCAGGGTCTCCATCCCTGCCCAGGGTCTCCATCCCTGCCCAGGGTCTCCAGCCCAGCCCAGGGTCTCCATCCCAGCCTGGGGTCTCCATTCCTGCCCAGGGTCTCCATCCCTGCACTGTTTCCCAGAGCACGCTGCCTCCTCACTGCTCTCCTTCCTTGGGGCTCCTGTTGGACCACTAAATGTCCTGCAGAGTCAAACCATGAAGTCCTCACATCCTGCAGAAGTCATACATCAATAAAAACAAACACTAGAGTCCAGCCCCATTTGTGTCTGACCCAGTTGCCAAAGCCCACAAAGATCTTTAGCCTCGAGATTTCCCATGGTCAAACAAAATAAGGTCTGAGTGGCATTAAATATCACTTTTGCATTACACACATTTTTCTCTCACACAGAGTGTCATAAGTGGATAAAGAACCTGATATTGTGGGTACCTAAAGCCCAGCACAGCCTCTGCTGAGGGACCTTCAGGGCTAAGGGGCCAGTGCTCTGTTAAAGATTAAAACCCAACCGTCTGCTTTTATGCTTGAGAGTCCTTCGCGACTCCCCGGTGACATCACATTCATCTCACTGTATTTGAAAAATGCATTTAAATGTCAAAACTAAAGTACCCAAACAAGGGCTCCTTAGCACACTAACTGTTAACACATTGCTGAGCCAAACGCCTTCCCCAAGACATATGGGGCCGACTCTCTCCATAAAATACACCACAAGTAACACACTAAGTCCCGGAGGAAATAAATACTCTCCGCTCTAGTCTGACCTGGTTTTTCCTCCCAAAACACACTTGAAGACGTGTTTCGCTGCAGGAGTGGACATCAATTTCCAATACTTTGTGCAGCACTGCACCTGCTCCTGGCAGAGGGGACGCTCCAGGCCACGGCTGTGGGGCTGCACTGAGAGAGAGGGGCCGTGGACATGGGGCTGCTGCCAAGGCCACTCACAGGGCAGCCTTCACCCCAACTGAAATAAAACTGTTCACATCAATGAACTCGGTAATTTACTTCAGACAGACCTAATCAGTGCAAGGTAAAAGAGAGGCAACTTTGCAAAATGTAAATGAACCCGACGCCAGAGACACAAGTAATGGGAATTCAATGGCAGCTGGTGCCAGAGTAGCAGAAC
This sequence comes from Sylvia atricapilla, assembly GCF_009819655.1. Taxonomy (NCBI): domain Eukaryota; kingdom Metazoa; phylum Chordata; class Aves; order Passeriformes; family Sylviidae; genus Sylvia; species Sylvia atricapilla. The sequence goes on from NC_089158.1 coordinate 10,870,638, forward strand.
CATGAGCTGTCCCCAATTCCAGCTGCATGGAATACAGAAGAGGTGGCAGAGGAATAAGATCCTTCCTCTTGCCCTGCAAAACTGTGGCAGCAGGATGCTCAGCCGGGGAGTGAGAAGCAGCTCTGCCCTGCCCTGGGCTCACTGATGCCCCAAACACCCCAGAATTTGAGGGTAACCAACCTGCTGGGATCTTCCTCCTCTCTGTAAAGTCCCAGTGCCTCTGAAAATACAGAAGGAAACTGGCCCAGACCATCCAAAGGCCAGACAGGAAAGAGAAACTGCCCACAGGCAGTGGCAATTGGAGAGCCAGGGTCAGTGGGAAGAGCAGAGGCAGGGGGAACTCCGTGCACCAGACCATCAAGGGCAGCCCCATGTGCTGTGAGCCCCATTTTCCTGCTGGAGCAGAGCTAGCCCCTGGCCAGCCCCGGGGCTGGGGGGCTGCAGGCAGCAGCCATGGGAAGGAACAAAATGCCTGTCTGCTCAGGGAAGCCCAGTTTTCCTTGGGCAATGTGGGAATGAAGCCAGGGCACGCAGTGCTCATCTCACAGTGCTGGCACCACTGAGGCAGCAGCAGCTTTTACAGAGAAGAGCAGTTAGGTCTTCATAATGGACTGCAACTTTCTAGAATAATTTAATTTTTTCCTACTGTTACGATGCCAGAATTTCAATCAGACAAAACTGTATAATGGATTTCTTTTGCTGGGCATGTTACATAAATTGCATATTCAAGTACTATAAAATATTTGTAACAGACAGGTACTTTTCTAAATTGGGTCTGACAGTAAGCGATAGTGACTGGAATATTTATGTGATGGCACCTATGCAACGAGGCAAAATGCAGGGTGTGGGCTGGGAACATGGCAGCAGGGATCCACACAGGGCTTCCAGCTTTTCTGCCCTGCTGCCCCGAGCTCCCCGGGCAGCTGAGCCTGTGCCATGGGGAGCAGGGGCAGAGGCACCATGCAGAGAGCCCCACGGCAGAGATTTGGACAGATCCTGCCTTCCTCCCTCCTCCGCAGGGTTAGAGCACAGAGGTTTGGACTCTCGGCACTCCCCTGACATGGAGCAGAGGGTGCAGAGGGCTGGAGCCCGGCTGCCCTGCCCAAGGGCTGCCCCTGGGTGCCAGAGGGGTCTGGAAGGGTGCTGCTGTCCAGGGCAGCTGCTCCCAGCTCCTGCCCAAGTCTTGCTCTGTTGCCAGAGCCTCCCTGAAATTGAACGCTCGTTTTGGTAACATTTCCTTGACAATCACAGTTGGCAGGACCATACTTTGCTATTTACAATTAAAATATTGTATTGATACAAATAGGCTTTGGCAGGCGCTTCAAGAGGTTTTTAATTGAATGATTATTGTATTAAATAACTGGTTTTAATGGAGCATGAACTTGCTTAAATGATGACGGTAGAGCTACCAGAGGTCCAGCAAATTTCCCAGGTTTTTCCAGCTTTTCACAAATAAAAATGTCTTGCCAGCAAAAGAATTTCCTGGCTGATCACGGGGGGTGGTGAGGGAGAAGCTGCCAGTCCTGGGCTGGGCCCTGGAGCTGTGGCTGGCAGCTCCTCAGGGCAGCCCAGCAGGGCAGTGCCCACGGGACACGTGCCAGAGCTGTGTGGAGGAAGGCTGACCTTCCTCAGCCTCACCACAGTCAGCTGCAGCACCCTGAGAGCCCCCGAACCACCCCCCTGACCCCCAGCCTTGTGGGGCTTTGGCTCCTGCCAGGACATCTCCAGGCATTTCAGGCCGCCAAGGGGAGCCTCTGTGGCACTGACACCTCTGTCTGCCCCCCTTCAACACCAGCTCACGTCACTCTGCATTACACACAAACAGCAGAAGCAAACGCGAAGAGGAACCCTCTGGAAAAGGCTTGCACAGCTCTTCAGCACGGGCAGGATTAACCACAAATAATAATTACCATACCAGGAGAGAATACATCAGCAGCTCAGCCCTGGCCCAGCTCCCGTGCAGGGATCCCCAGCCTGGGGGAAGCAGCATGAACCCCCTCCCCAACTCCATTTATTAAATCATCACTCACAGTAATTCTGGATTTCCTCATTTGTCAGATCAGAACAGCACCAAGGCAGCAAACCCCAGCCTGGTGCGGTGCTCAGCACCCCTTTAACCTTCTGCTCCCACCCACAGCAGCACCTTGGCTGCCTCGAGACAAAATGCACCCCAGAGGTGGCCAGCACCAGCCTCCTTCTGTGTGCCAGGGAGGCTTCCAGCTGCTGCAGCCACATGACAGCAATGGGCACTATTAGTTTATTGCCTCCATTAAGGCTCCAATAACTTAACAACAGATCAATAAACCATTATTAGCCTCCAGCCTGGAAAAGGCAGTCACCCCAAACCCACCCGGCTCTGAGGAGCTCAGTTTCTCCTCACGAGGAGCCAGGACAGACTCTGGTTTGCAGAGTCTGGCTGCCCAGACCCTCCCTCCTGCAGCGAGGGGCTCCCCCACTTCTCCAAAGCCCCCAGGACACCTCTAGCTCTGAAACACCTGTATGGCTCTCACTGTAAGAGAGAATTCGCAATTTGAAGTGTTAATGATTTACTTTGCTAAAAAATTAATTCAGCGATTTTCCAAAAATTCTATGCAGCTCAATAATTAAAAAAAAAAAAAAAAATCTACATTTGGAAGCTTTCCATTACTGGGCCTGCTCCTCTGCAGAATAAAATCGCTTTTCAGAAACAGAACTATCTGAAAGTATTTTCTAAGAAGTGATATTGAATTGATACATTAGAGGAGAAAGTTGGGCTCCTTTTGTAAGAATCATACCCTTCACAATAGTCTGAACAAAGGAAGTTGTCTCTGAATGCCGTAATTTAGTCCTGAAAAAGTGACAAACAAATAATTCCAACTAAACTAGAGAAAGAAAAGTAGTGACTTTTAATTATATAATCTTTTTTGATGAATATATTTCTGACAGTTTTATAGGCTGACAAGAGAAAATGTTTTATATGCAAAAAACATTATTCACTCTCAGCTGTTAAAGCATAAAAATTGTCAAGTGATTTTAATACAGTTTTAAGTTTAATGTTTATTGTCAGGAAAAAAGTCCACGGCAATTACTGAGTCACGTGGCCCTTAATTCTTTGTTTCTGACAGCAAAAACAATAATACATGCTTTTGCCCAAACATTTTACTGTACAGATTTATGAGGTTTTAAAGACAGCTGTTTTTCTTCTTTCTTTGCATTTAAGGAACTAAACTTCCAGTCATTTCCAGCGTGAGAGATCTCCCCTAACCCGAGCAGGTTCTTACAGAGGGGGTGACACTGTCTGACCCACCTGGGGCTCCTGTGCAAACACCTGCCGCTCCATCCGCTGGCATTTGGGGAAGGAAAAGCTGCTGCACTTCCCAGAAAAATGCACCACTTGTTTTCCCCAACCCCGTGTCCTTAACAGGGTAAGGACACTTAACTCTGCCCCCAGTCCATTGCAAAGTCAAATAATTTTCCAGGAGATCGAGGACAAGGTTAAAATGCAGCAGGTCTCCTTTGCCGGGGGTGAGATGCTGCGGCATTTAGGGGATGGAGGTGCTCTGTGCAGCCCCAGAGCTGGACTGCAGAGCAGGGGCAGAGCCGGCCACCGTGCCCCGGGGGGCTCCAGCAGCGGCTCCTTTTGTCTCCACCGAGAGCATCGGCAGTGTCATCGATGTGTCACCGCCCCGCGAGGCTGCTGCAGAGAGCACAGCCCCCGGCCACGGTGTCCCCAGGTGCTGTGCTACAGCCCCTGTCCCCAGCCCCTGTCCCTAGGTCTTGTCCCCAGCGCCTGCCCCTGGTCCCTGTCCCCAGTCCCTGTCCCCGGTCCCTGTCCCACGGTCCCTGTCCCCAGCTCCTGTCCCCAGCCCCTGTCCCCGGTCCCTGTCCCCTAGTCCCTGTCCCCGGTCCCTGTCCCAACCCCTGTCCCCAGCCCCTGTCCCCAGCCCCTGTCCCCGGTCCCTGTCCCCAGTCCCTGTCCCCAATCCCTGTCCCCAGTCCCTGTCCCCAGCCCCTGTCCCCGGTCCCTGTCCCCAGTCCCTGTCCCCAATCCCTGTCCCCAGCCCCTGTCCTATAGCCCCTGTCCCCCAGCCCCTGTCCCCAGTCCCTGTCCCTGGTCCCTGCCCCCAGCCCCTGTCCCCAGTCCCTGTCCCCGGTCCCTGTCCCCAATCCCTGTCCCCTAGTCCCTGTCCCCAATCCCTGTCCCCGGTCCCTGTCCCCTAGTCCCTGTCCCCAGTCCCTGTCCCCAGTCCCTGTCCCCAGCCCCTGTCCCCGGTCCCTGTCCCCAGTCCCTGTCCCCAGTCCCTGTCCCCGGTCCCTGTCCCCTAGTCCCTATCCCCAATCCCTGTCCCCAGCCCCTGTCCCCTAGTCCCTGTCCCCAATCCCTGTTCCCAGCCCCTGTCCCCAATCCCTGTCCCCGGTCCCTGTCCCCAGTCCCTGTCCCCAGCCCCTGTCCTATAGCCCCCTGTCCCCGGCCCCTGTCCCCGGCCCCTGTCCCCAGCCCCTGTCCCCAGCCCCTGTCCCCAGCCCCTGTCCCCGGTCCCTGCCATCCTGCCTGCAGGGGAGCTGTGCCCATCGGGGCTCCTCACGGCCAGAGAGGGCTGGGAAATGCCACATAACCGATGGCTTTTAATACCAGAATAATGAAACCAAGCTAAGAAATATTAATCTTTTTAAAAATGTAAAGAACCAGGGCTCTGTTTCCATGGCAAACCACATCCTGCACGTTATCTATCACCTGGGGATTACGGTGGCATGGTAAATAGAGGGGTAAATACAGGAGAAGGCACTGCTCTGCTTTCGGCAGATACAAGCCTTGCTGCCAGTGTGAAAGCATAATGGCATTTTCTACACCAGCCTCCTCAACGCAGCCACGTTTTCGTGCTTTTTCCTGCATTTTCCATGCAGGTTTCCCCTGCTCCTTGGCGGTGCCTCCAGCCCTGAGGCACCCCTAAAGCCCCCGGTGAGCTCCAGAGCAGCCTCCCTCTGCAGCAAGCAGAGGTCCACCACAGGGACTGGTTTGTGTCAGCAGCACAGGTTGTTCAGGTTGGTTTTTCATGTCCTCATACCCTCCCTACCCAAGCAGAAAGCAAAAATCCTACCCAAACCCCTCCCAACTTCCAGGAGTTTGCAAACCCCTGCTATAAATAGACCTCTAATAGGAGCTGTAATAGGATACAATTTATTTCCAGATCTGATGGGCTGACCTTCATCATCACTCGAGGCTCTACTTGTCATGAATTATGGGCAATTCACTCACTAGTGGAAATAAATTGTATTACCAGTGCTCAGTATCATGTCCTCCACGCACGGCACAGCGCTGGCAGCTCCTCCCTGTGCTGCTGGGGCCCAGAGCCTCCCCCAGAGCCCCTCTGGGCAGGAGCCCAGAGCTGGGGGTCACTTTGGGAGGGTCCCCAGCAGTGGCTGCTGTCCTTGTCGCCAGGAGGGACAAGCCCGAGGCCTGCAGGGCACTCGGTGCTCCTGGCTGCTCCCTCTGCAGCAGGGCTCCTGTCCTGGGGACAACACCCACTGGGGACTGGGGAGCCAGCGGGGCCCTGCTGCTGCTCCTCTGCGGCTGGGCTGGGCACAGGGCTGGGCAGGGGGCTCCGAGTGCCCCCGAGCAGCAGCGGCTGCAGCCCTGCACTGCTCATCCTGTCCTGCTCACCCTGCCCTGTGTCCCCCTGCTCATCCTGTCCTGCTCACCCTGCCCTGTGTCCCCCTGCTCCCCCTGTCCTGCCCTGCTCCCCCTGCCCTGCTCAGCCTGTCCTGCCCTGCTCCCCCTGCTCCCCCTGTCCTGCTCAGCCCTGCTCATCCTGCCCTGCTCACCCAGCCCTGCTCTTTCAGCCTCACATGGGCAATGGGCTCAGGAGTCCTGAGAAAACGGGGTTCCCCCGGTTTCTCATCAAAGAGAATGAGGGGTCTCAGAGCCCTTTCCTGGGGTCCTGCAGGGTGCACCTGGCCCTGAGGCACACAGCTGGTTTTCTAGGAAAAGGATATCGATATGGGGGCTGCAGAGACAAGCAAGAGGCTCTGAGGATCTCCTGGGCACCCATGTTGCAGTCAGGGGAGACACAAAGACGCTGCAGGCAGATTCGCTTCCAAATGTTCCGTGTTTTCCCAGGAGCTGGTGTGGCCAGGCTGGGTGACAGTGCCCCTGTTCCCAGGCCAAACAGGCAAGACCTCCCAGGTCTTTGTTGCAAAAATCTCCCTTTGTTTGGAATTATTTCAACAGAGTAAAAAGAACAGTTTATTTTTAATAATAGATGACTATTGTTCATAAATCAAAAATGTATCACAATTATTTCTGTAGAAAGCTCCTTACCTAATATGTGTTTTTCAAACAGGAAGATAGTACCACGGTATTTCTCCTATTTCTCCTGTTTTCCCAGCTGCAGATGCACAGCGAATCCTAATTAAAACCTTTAAGTCTTATTCCATTTACAAGAAGGAGTGTATCATTTTTCTTTTAGCTTTTTTTTTTCTTTTTTTTTTTTTTAATACAGGGTCTCAATGCCCATTACAAAAATTCCAATGCATCTTTGAAGTTAGCAGCTAATTATATTTCTCCAAGTTATATATCTGGAGTTCTAGATGGGGAAAAGGCAATTACTTTTTCTCTCATTTAGCATAACAATCTCTGAAGCTTTACTGGCTCTCCAGTGAGTCATGCTATAGATCAGAGCCCGGGCTGGGGAGAGGAGGAATTTGGGGGGAAGGCAGGATGCTTGCTCAGCTCTTCGGCCTCTTTCCCTCGTTAGAGTGCTCTCCCCACCAGGACACTCCCTAATTGTTTGCGGAATGACCGCGGCGCTTTTTGCCTGGGAACTCTGCCGGGGAGGTCATTCAGCACATTCATTACGGGGCACCTGCTCTCGCTGCCGGAGCAAAGGGGCTGTCAGCATTTTCCGGGGGGTTATAACTTGGCTGCAAAGGTTTGTGCCGAGCTGAAAATCGCCGCATGATTTCTCCCAGGCAGAAGGCGGCTGGTTCAGCCCGTTCGTTCCCGTGTCACTTTGCCCAGGTGCTGCTGGCGCCTGTGAGCCCCTGCCCGCCAGGCTGGGACGGGGATTGCTCTCAGAACCTCACCCTGCCTCCGTCCATCTGTCCATCTGAGCAGAGCAGGGACAGTGGGGTGGCTGCTGTGCAGCCCTGGGGCTGGGGGACAGCCCGGGTGAGCGGCAGTGACACTGGGCAGCCCCAGGGTAGGGACACTGCTGGACTGCTGGCCACAGGAGCCTTGACCTTTGTCAGCTGAATCGCTGTGAGCTTCAGTTTAACGCTCCTGAGGCACCTTTCCGGAAAGATCTATTGCACTTGGAGCATCTCGCCTCTTTCTCGAAACCGGACTTTAAAATGCTTCCAGAAATGGGTCTGGAATTTGTGCGTAACCCCGGAGATGTGTTTGGCCAAGCTGTGGTACCCTGATTGTCCCTGCATGACACAAGTTGTGTAGGTTCCCTTCTCATCAAGGCTGCCCCTGTGATTATGGGAGGAAAACAAACCAAAACAAAACACCAAAACAAAAGCAAAGAAAAAAAAACAAAAACAAAAACAAAAAAAAAAAAAACAAAAAAAAAAAAAAAAAACAAAACAAAAAAAAAACAAACAAAAAAAAAAAAAAAAACAAACAACAACAACAACAACAAAAAAAAAACCAGAAAAAAATGAATTCCCTTTCACGTGCAGGAGCAGGAGGAGAGACCAAAGCTGGTTCCCAGCTGTTTTCCAGCTCAGTGCCAGATTTCTGCCCTACAGTAAGATCACACTGGTCCACCCCAGCAGACAGCGTGCAACTGATTCATTCCTTCTGCTTCTGGATGTGTTTTGTCGCTGGGGCAGCCCTGGACCACTGACTGTTTTCCCAGACTCGTCTGCCACACTGACACCACAAGTGTTTTTGGAAGCAAAAGGATGGAAAAAGCCTTCAAACCAAAGGAGCCCAGAATTGGTGCAGGTAGCTCTGCTGGCACTGGGATTGCTTTGATTTCCTGCAAACTCTCACCGCCTTTACAAACCGGAGAGAGGCTGCTGGCCTCAGGACCAGGGCCGGGCGTTCCCTGTCGCAGGGCTCGTTCCTCTCCCTGCAGGGCTGTGCGGTGCCAGGGGAATGTCCCTCCGGCACCTCGAGCCGGACACAGCCAGCTCCCGTGGGGACCCGGCCAGCTCCAGGGAGCGAGAGCGGGGCAGCCCCTTCCAGCCGGCATCCCGACCCCGGCCAGGGCGATGGAGGGGCGGCCAGAGCATCCCGACCCCGGCCAGGGTGATGGAGAGGCGGCCAGAGCATCCCGACCCCGGCCCGGGCGATGGAGAGGCGGCCAGAGCATCCCGACCCCGGCCAGGGTGATGGAGAGGCTGCCGGGGCATCCCTGACCCCAACCCGGGACACCCCTGACCCCAACCCGGGACACCCTGACCCCAGCCGGGACACCCTGACCCCCGCCCGGACCGGGGAGAGGCTGCTGCTGCCGGCTCGGAGCTGCCGGGGCGCTCGGGGCCGCCACACTGAGCCACTCTGCTGCCGGGGAACCTGTGCGAAATTAAATTCTCCACTTGGCTGGTCCGGGTGACTTGGCTTTGCTCTGCTGACTTGTTCCTTCATTATTTTTTTGGCCGATAACTGACTGCAAGCTTGTCTTGTCTGTTTAATACCAGCACAGCAGCTCCAGGAGAGGCTCAAGCTTGTCAGTCTCGGCGAGCGCGCACTGTATTGCTCTCCCCACTTCATTTACTTCATGGACAGGAGGGGAAAAGGCTCCAGGCGCTGCGGAGCTTGGCAGCGGGCTGGAGGGTTTGTCTGCAGGCTGGGTGCAGCCCTGGAGCGGCCCTGGCAGGGCAGGCTGGGGCACACGGAGACCTGCACCTCTCCAGGGGAGACCGGCGCTTGGATGGGGCCAGGCAAGCTAAGGACAGTAATTATGAAGATTAATCTCTCCCTCACACCTTGGAGCGCGCCGAGGAAATCTCCAGGCAGCCTTGCAGGTGGGTTTGCCCTGGACTTGGCTGCTCCTGCTCTGAGCACCTGGTGCAGAGGCAGCTGTGGCTGCGCTGGGAGGTGGCTGCAGGGGCTGCCTTCCCCCCTGGACTGAAGAATGCCACCTCTGAAGGACCTTCTCCCCCTGCCCATACTGTCCTCCATGGACTGATGCATTCAGGGGAGCACAGGGGCCCTGAGCCACATGCCAGGCAGAGGCAGCCTCTCCCATCCTGGAGGTTTTGCAGCAGGGACAGAAGAGGGATCAGCCCAGTCCCCCAAGACAGGTCTTTGCCTGGAGGACAGGCTGCCTGCACTCAGCTGCGGTTGGGTCCTGGGAGTAAGGCTTAGCAAACACTGTTGGGTTTTGTTTAATTAAGAGCAAGCAGAGAATTTAAAGACTGGGTTTTCTCCAACCTGTGATAAATTAACCTCCTCCTTGCTCAGGAGGACAGGAACGCTCCAGATCAATGATCTTACTGATGCCTGGCTTCTCCTCCTTCAGAGGGAGAGAGGGACAGAGAGCATCAGCCCCTGCCCCTGCCGCTGCCTTTGGGGCAGCGAGTGGAGTGGCTGTGGGTAATGATGATGAATGGCACGATTAAAGCTGGAACTCAGACCTACAGCTGGAATTTTAGATCCTATCCACAGAATAAAACAGCTCCTGCTGGGCACTTTGGGGACACTTAGAGAGCAGCTGAAGGCAGTGGGGTGCTCAGGGCAAAGCCCTCGACAGACAGCCACCCCTGACTCTGCTGTGTTCAGGGGACCAGAGGGCTCCTGTCCCATGTCAGGGTCAGAGCAGAGCCACTCCCAGAGTGGCACACGAGGTGCCAGCATCCTGTGACAGCCACCAGAGGGTATGAGGGCACCCATTTGTGGCATATCCCAGAGTAGGAACCACTGGATTGTGGCTTTTGTCCCTTTGGATACTGGGCAGCAAATAAGTCCCTGATTTTTTTTTTTTTTTTTTTTAACGTTTAATAAGAATAAGTAGATTTATCAATTTCTCAGAAATCACACCAATAGATAAAATATCTGCAGCTCTGCCTCGGCAATGCTGGGCCTTGGCTGCAGTTTTTGCTTTTCTAAACTCCTTCTTTAAACGTGTTTTTATACAGCAGTGTTGACCTTTTCTGCCAGCCCCTGTGGAGTGAGTTTGTATCTTGTGTAAAAGTCATATCAAATGGGCCACAAAAAATCACTCTTGCCTGATTAAAATGAATAGTCTAGACAACGTGTGCATTTTCCTTCTGTGTCGTTAGCTTTGTGTGAGAGCTTGCAGCAATCAGGGCTTTTATGGGAGAAGCACAGCTACAGGTACTGCGAGCTGCCTTAGCGGATACTAATTACAATCCCTGCAAGGATTGATTTGCAAAGAAAATTTCTATTGCCTCAAGGACAAACGTTTGTGCAAATCATATTATTGTCTGTGAGAAATTGGTAACACTTTATGAAATGGTTCGTTTATAAATACTTTACTATTTATTAAATTAAATGGCCTTATAACAATCCTTTTGCTAAGTTAAAATATCATCAGTGTTCTGGTTTTGCATTATTTCTGTGCTATAAAGCTGGCTGTTAGGGCTTGGCTGGCGTCACCTGCCAAGACTGTTGTTGCTGCAGTTTGCACCATGCCATGGTGACGCTGGGGTGCCCACACACAGTGCTGGTGTCAGAGCAGCAGCTCCCTGAGCTTCTCCTCTCCCCTTCTCCGTTTGGACCTGAAATCCTACAACAGCATCGTTTTGAAGCTGCCTGTTTCCTTGAGTGTGGGGTTTGGCAAATCACACAAACTGTCCTTGTTGCATGTTTGGCTCGTCCAGCGTGGCTCGTGCCACAAGGATTGGGTGCCCAGCCCTGTGCCGTGGTACCAGCAGATCTCTGATCCACCCAGCAGGACGCAGAGAGGAGGATGAGACAGTTTCTGTACTTCCAACACCCCCAGATCGGGACCTTTCCAGAGCCCGTGGGAAACAGTCAGTGACCATTAGGGCCATTCCGACACTGGCTCTTGTGGATGAGCCAACTGTGTCCCAGGGTAAGGGGCTGCACTTTGCTCCTGGTTCAGATCCTCAGGACCCAGTGGGTCAAGAGCTGCTTTCCCATTGTCCTGAGGGAGCCCTGTTTGCAATCCCACAGTCACTGGTGCTGTATCCAGGCTGCCCACTGGCCACCTGACCTCGCTTCCAACATGCCAATTCTTCCACTCCTGTTACACCTTTTACCTGGAGCAATTAGAAGAGGAAGAGGTGTTGCCTTGCACGTGAGGTGTGTGAGGTGGCAGCGCTCACCCTGGGTGCTGTGTGCAGCCAAGGAGATGCACAGGAGCAGTGGTCACACCCGTCAGGAACCAAATGCCTGCAGGACACTGGTGCTGTGCCAGCACTCCCAGGCTGGCCAGGTTCATTCCTACTTCCAGAAGTCGCCCTTGCCTTCCAGAATTCTCATCTGCCCTGGAAAACCAGCAGACAAGACATCTTTACTGAGCTAGAAATTTCTCTTGAATGTCCTCTCTGTAATTTATGTTCCTCTCAGTTCGTTGCCTGCAGCAGAGCCCATTAAAGGTGGCAGTTTGTGACACAACCCAAGGCTCCTCCGAGGGGCAGCTCTCCCCTTCGAGCTGCGCTGACTTTGGAGGCGTTTGCTGGCGTGGTGAGGCTCAGCTTCCCCCTCTGCTCCCAGGCTCCAGAGACTAATCCTTCCTTTGGCTGCCTCTGCTGCTGCTATGGCAATATTTTCTCCCCCATCGCGGTAATCACGCAATGGTCTCTGAGAACAGCAGGAGAAGCTGTGCCTGGTAGATGCATAAAAGGTAAGATGAACTACATGTCATAAAACTTTTAAAAGTTCCTTTTTTGTGTTTGTGCGGGGGTTATTTTATATGGCTTTTGATATGAAGCTAAAATTGCACATCAAAAAGGATAATGCATCTTTAAGCTGTTACAATGACTTCTAAATTTTTCATTTAATGTCAGTGAGGAAAAAACCCCTCAGTTGGCTGAGTTACGTTGGTGAGATGGCTGTTTCATTCCATAAAGTGTCTGCAGTGGATTTGAACAGTAGGAAATCCAAGGGTGATAAATAGCTATTTCTAAGTAAATTTCATGCAATTGCCCTTTGGTTAAAGTCTTTCCTCTCAGCACTTTCCTGTGCACATAGCCCAACTAATAATATTCAGGAGCAAGTGCTTTCCAGTGTGACAACTGATTGCACTTTGAAGCAGTAAATGGCTGATTTCATAATTGGTATAATTTTTCACAAGTACCTGAATGTCATATACAGAAAGAATAAGCAACCTGGACTTAATACGGGAGCTTTTTCAATTCTCCTAAAAATCAATAATGTATTAAACCCCTCTAACTGATTAAAATAATGTGAACCCTGAGTAGGTTTTGTGAGGAAGGCAGGTTTCTTCAAGGGTGGCAGATTTATGGCAAAAGGGTTAATACATGGGGAGAACAGGGATACGTTACAGATGGAGTCCGTTTTCCTAATTAAACTTTTATCAAGATTTTCCCGGTTTGAATTGTTTCACTTAGCATGATGGGAAGGAGCATTTCCTTTGGTGTTCAGGGCAGCTACTGCTGCTGATGCAGCACCCAGCTCTCTGTCCTCTTGGGAGGGTGAGGATGATGAGGGGAAGAAGAATGGGGTCCACTGTGAGCAGAGCAGGCTGGGGCTCTGCAGGGCCCTGGGGAGCAGAGGGTGTGGGCTGGATCTCGGGGTCAGCTGCACCGGTGGCAGGACCCTGGGGCCCAGCACAGGGCTGCTCTGGGCTGTCCCTGGGGTCACCCTCATGCCCAGGGGCCTCTCTGCATGGAAAGGTGCACTGAGCCTCCTGGAGAGGTGAACGTGACTGCAGCGCTACAGAGGACACAGCCTCTCACCAGGAGGCGAGCAGGAGGTTATTTTTTTTCCCCAGGATCTCATGATTTCTTGAAAACCTTTCATGCTATTGTGGAAAAGCGTCTGAGGGTCTTTTGAGAGAATATTTACGAAGCTAAAGCAAAGGTGCAGCCTGATGGCAGGGGCGTGCAGGTGGCCCAGGCACACGGGGGAGGGCAGGTGAGGGCAGAGGCACCTGGGTGGGGGTCTCGGGGGCAGCGAGAGCCCCCAGGCCTTGGAGGCAGCTCTGGGGGTGGGGTGTGGGGTCAGGGCAGCGGGGATGTGCACGAATGCCTCCAGGGAAGGTTAAGAAACAAGATCACTCATGTTGAAGCCTGGACAAGCTGCTGGGGCCCAGGGAGTCGTGTCAGCCCCCAGCACTGTGGGCACTCCTCTGCCCGGGGAAGGTCCCCACTTGCCCCCACACCGGGGAGGAGTGCACCTCACTGCCAGAGCTGACCTGGCATCTGCCCCAGGAAAAGGGCACTCCTTCCCAGGGGACCACAGGCAGGTGGACTGAGGAATCTATTTAAACTTCTCTCCTCAAGATCATGATCAGACATCTTAAGCTCTGCATTATTCACGTTTGTCTGTTGTTTTTAACTCATTTCCTATTTTCCAGCTGAGGAACTCTGCCAGAAGCACTCTTTGCCAGAGATTAAAACAATTTAGGAAGCAGACACCCAATTCCTTTCTTTGGATAGTAGGCAAATTGGATATCTGTGAAAAGCAAGCAAATTTTATTATCAACAGATAGTTTGCTACTTAACTATCCTTAAGAATCCCCCAGTCTTTGCAGGTGTTTGTGAGTTGTCCTGAGCCAAGAGGCACACATGGCACACGCCCTGCCCTGGTGCCGTGCCCAGGCTGTGCCCAGGGCCCTGCAGGACCCAGGAGAGCAGCGTGGGCAGCAGGTGTTTAGTGGGAAGCAAATGTACCTGGGGCAGGAGGAAGAGCCCAACGCAAGGAGCTGCTTGGGAGCTCTGGCTCCATGCCCCTGCTCTGCCCCTCTCCAGTGCTCACACTGAGGCCAGGAGACACAGGAAACCACAGTGATGTCGTTAGCCACGGGTCTCCTTGGTTTGTACCAAAACAGCTGTTTTAAATGTAATTGTCACTGATTTGGGGAAATGTGCCATTAGGTATGTGTATTTATTGGCTAATGGATGTGCATGGCGGATCACAGTGCGTGGGATGTGGGAAAACCAAATTGGAACCATTTCTCAGCTTGCTAAGCAGGTTCCCAGGGGTGAGTTTCAGTGTCTGGCATCTCCCAGGTGCCTTCCCTATGGGCCACCTGGGACCTGGAGCTTCCTCCCCGGGAAGGTGCACGTCCTGCCTTCCCCAGCGGGTTTGGGATGCTGCAGGAAGTTCTGCAGGAGGCCAGGAAGACAAAGCAGATGGCTCTTAAAATTATACGAGGATCAAAAAAAAAAAAAAAAAAAAAAAAAAATCATGGAGTCATTCATCAGGATTGCTGTAGTTCTTGACCACACAGTCAATGATTTATTTAATCTTAATATATTCCACAAAGAGTCCCCATATTTCCATAAATATGTCATATCTACCTAATACATAGTAATGAACCTGCTCCAAGGGTAAATAAATAAGATCTAAACTCAGAAAGCCAATGTTTATCAAAGGGAGGTATAGAGATATTGAGTCCTTTAAAGTACCATTCTTCACTGCAGTCACACCAAGTTTGGCAGTTTATCGGGTGTGGAGTCCATTAGAACCGGGGGCAGCAGGGCTGTGCACACAGGGGCTGGCACAGGGGGTCCCACACGCTGCAGGAGCCCCCAGCGCTGTCCCCACGGGCTGGCAGCAGCTCTGAAGGACTGACCCAGGCAGAGCCGTGGGAACCCCGGGGCTGGACAAACCCTCCCAGATCACCCAGCCCAGCCCTGCTGAGGCCACCGGGAACCCACGGCCCCGAGGGCCACATCTGGGCAGCTTTTAAACCCCCCCGGGAAGGGCCTTTACCACCCTCTGGCAATGCCTGACCACTCCCTAAAGAGATTGTTCCACACATCCAACCTAAAGCTCCCCAGCACCATTTAAAGCTGTTTCCCCCTGTCCTGTCCCTTGTTCCCAGGGAGCAGGGCCCGACCCCTCCCCTGTCAGGGCAGAGCCAGAGGGTCCCCGAGGCTCCTTTTCTCCAGGCTGAGCCCCTTTCCCAGCTCCCGCAGCCCCTCCTTGTGTCCCCAGCCCCTCGGCAGCTCGCTGCCTGCCTCCGGACACACAGAGCCTTGTGAGCTGTGCTCACACCTGGGATTTCCTAACAGGGACTTCTCGATTTCACCTACAGAAGAATTTGCTGGGTTTTGTTTTGAGAATTGTCTGTTATGAAAAATAATTTGAAATCGTTTTAAGCAGAAAATTTGACTTGGATTGTTTTAATTTATCTTATTCCATTTTTTTTCATGGAGTTACATGCAGCTGTGCATAACATGATGTAATATGCTAATGTAAATATTTTCATAAAAATATATTGAAAATACCTAAAAATGTGGTTGCAAAGGGAAATAACTAATTTTTATGGGTTGCACCTTCTTAATCTTATTTTCTACAGCAAAGTATTTCATGCTTTTTTTATAATTAGTTTGACAAAGTCAATAATAATAGAATATTCTGATTATGTCAATATGACACGTAATATTATGCACTTCTCTACTATTATGCATATTATGACATGACTTGACATGATATGACAGGTCACATTATGCACTACTACTGATGTCATAAAATAATGTAAAAGTAACGAAAACAAATTTTGAAATGAAAAATTTTAAAGGGAATTAATGGCTTTTCCTAAGAGAAATTCCAAAGCAAATCTTCCTCCTTTCCATTTTTGCTCCACTGGGTCGCCCCGCTCTTCCCCCAGGTAACCTCCCATTCCTCATGCTCAGTTTGCCGCCTGCTCGTTGCTCTGTCCCCACAGCAGCTGGGCTTGGTGGTGCCCTTCACAGGCTCCCAGGAGTGTGCCAGAGCACAGAGAGCCGGGGCTCGGGGCCGTGTCCTGGCGCAGCGGCCGAGGTGGGTGACAGGGACACCGCCCGGCACTGCGCTGGCACTCAGGGGCTCTGGTGTGGGGCACACAGCATCATCCTGATCTGTGTCCGGTTTTACAGGGGTGCGATGATAATTCCCACCTCCCAGACAAACGGAAGAGTTTGGAAAACATTTGTAGCAGGTTTCTGGGGAGCTGGGTGCTGCTGAGGCTAGCCCGTGGCTGATGGAAGGCAGAGGGGCAGATTGCCCACGCGGATCAGCCGGAGACCGCGGGGCTGTGGGCGGGCAGAGGAAGTGCCAGCGGCTGGAGACTAAAGCAGGAATCCGCCGTGGGCACCGGGGGCTGCAGGCTCCTTATCCTCCCACCACGGCTGCGATTCGGATTCATTTTTAATGAAGCGCTTCTTGCTACAATCCTACAGCAGCCCCAAATGGTGGCAGACAAGAGGACGCCAGGTGGAAGCTGCGCTCGCTCCTCGCCTGTTCCCGGGTCCCCCGTCAGGAAAAGCCCCGGAGCCGCGGGCACAGGCTGGGCACGGAGCCCGGGGCCGGGCAGCGCTGCCGCCGAGGCAGAGGAGGAGGAGGCGGGGAGCAGGCAGGGGCAGCCCGGGCTCCCTCCGTGCCCGTGGCGGTGCCACAGCCCGCGGGGACCGGCACACCCGGGGGGCGGGTGGCACCTGCCTGCCAGAGCTGGTGGCCTGGCAAAGCTGGTGGCCTGCCAGAGCTGGTGGCCTGGCAAAGCTGGTGGCCTGCCAAAGCGGCCACCCCCGCCACACTCCGGCCCTGCTGATGGGTGCCAGCCGTGTGGGACGGCCCGGCTGTGCCCCGCTGGGGACACGGGGACAGGCACTGTGGGGACACGGGGACAGGCAGTGTCTGGGGACACGGGGACAGGCACTGTGGGGACACTGGGGCAGGCAGTGTCTGGGGACACGGGGACAGGCACTGTGGGGACACGGGGACAGGCAGTGTCTGGGGACACGGGGACATGCAGTGTGGGGACACGGGGGCAGGCAGGGTGGGGACACGGGGACAGGCAGTGTGGGGACACTGGGGCAGGCAGTGTCTGGGGACACGGGGACAGGCACTGTGGGGACACTGGGGCAGGCAGTGTGGGGACACTGGGGCAGGCAGTGTCTGGGGACACGGGGGCAGGCGGTGTGGGGACACGGGGACAGGCACTGTGGGGACACTGGGGCAGGCAGTATGGGGACACGGGGACAGGCAGTGTGGGGACACGGGGACAGGCAGTGTCTGGGGACACGGGGACAGGCAGTGTCCCCTCCCTGGCACGTCCCGCCCTGCTGCCCCTGCCCGCAGCGCACGGCGTGGGCCATGCTGCCGGCAGGTCACTGGGGACACGGGGACACGGGCAGGTCAGGCAGGGACCCCACAGTGCCACCCCCAGGGAAATGTCGGCCTTTGTGATTCCGAGCTGAGCGAGGGCCCGGAACCGGGGCGGCCGATGGCTGAGGGAGCTTCAGCTGGGACATCCCGGGCCGGCTCCCCGTCCTCTGCGCACACGGCGGGCTCGGGGCCCCCGTCAGAACCCCCCCGAGCCCCCCAGAGCCCCCCGGAACACCCAGAACCCCCCCGAGCCCCCCCGAGCCCCCCCGAGCCCCCCAGAGCCCCCCAGAGCCCCCCAGAGCCCCCGGAGCCCCCGGAGCCCCCGGAACACCCAGAACCCCCCTGAGCCCCCCCGAGCCCCCCCGAGCCCCCCGGAGCCCACGGAACCCCCGGAACACCCAGGACCCCCGGAGGGGAGCCGGCAGGAGGCAGCGGTCCTGGGCACCCCCAGGCGGGGAACAAGGACTGGCCTCGGCTCTTTCCCCGGGTGGCTCCGGCAGCGCAGCCCCAGGGCTGGAGTCACTGTGTCCGTGGATGCAGATGAGCGGGGTTCGGTCCAAATTGCGTTTCCTCTCCTACTATGGAGTGTGACGGCGCATTAAAGCCTATAATATTCCGCTGCTGCTCTTTTGCATGATTTTTTAATTAAAAAACTATGGAGTAAACAAACATTCTGCTCTGGAGTAGCCCTGCAGAGACCCATCCAGAAGCACATTCACAGCCCTCCACTTTTTCAAGAAAGTTTATATCTTAACTGAAAAAAAAAAATAATAATAATATCACCCACCCTAACAGTTAGTATTGGGTAAAAGTTTGAAGTGAAAGGCAGCTGGCAACCTTCTCCAGCCCGTGAAATGATATTAACATTTTATTATTCTAAGGTGAGCTTTTTGAAACGGAATTTTAAATGTTACCCTGCTGTTCCAGAACACAAAAACCTTTAATTTTATGCAAATGAACAGCGAGGAGCTGAGCGCTTAATGTAAACGAACACTTTCTTTGTAGGAGAGGTTGGAAGGGAAAAAAAAAATCCCAGGGATTCTTTAATTGCTGTCTGAAATTATGTAAATCCCAGCGCTAGGCAGAACGCAATTATCCCGTGCCCCTCTCTGCCAGCATTGCTAATGTCTAACAAAATATCGGTGGGTGACATTTAGTCGAGGTAATGCAAATGAGAATTAATTTTTTTCCGAGACAAAGGGCAGCTAAAAGATCACCTCGTTGGGGCGCAGAGGGGCCGAGGGCCCGGGGCTGGGGCAGCGGGGGCCAGCGCAGCCCAGAGCCGCTTGCTCTGCTTTCCTGGCGGGATGGAGCCCGGGGAGCGGAGAGGGCTGATGGGGACGGGGGGGAAGGTTGACTGTTTGTTTTTCTTTTTAATTCATGGTCATCCCAGCCCGAGGGCAGGGTGGGAACCGTGATTGAAACCCACTAATGGCTCTGGCTGGTGGTGGGCAAAGGCGGCAGTGATTTATCACCTCCCCGTGCTGATAACTAGCAATAATTCTATTAAATATTCAGAGTGAGGCTTTTGCAACACAATTATCAAGCGGGGTTTGTTAGTGCAGAAATGCTCCTGGAGCACAACAAGGGGCTGCGGGTGCAGGGAAGGGGCTCCTCTGCAGGGAACAAAATCTGCCCACCGTGTCACCCCCGGCTGGGGGACAGCTCGCCGTGCTCACTGGCTGGGGCTGGCCCCGGTTTCTGCAGGATAAACCGGGGAAATAATAAGGGGATTTTCCTCCTTTTTTTTTTTTTTTTTTTTTTTTTTTTTTTTTTTTTTTTTTTTTTTTTTTCCCCTTCTTTTGGTTCTTGCATTTCAGAGCTTCCTCTGCTTCAAAAGCCGCAAGAGCCTGTGACTCCAGCAACCTTTTCAATGGAAAAGGGAATCCCCGTGGAAGCTGTCGTGAGGCAGGGCAGGGCTGTGTGAAGAGGGATGAAGGACACGGATGCTCAGAAGGCTCCAGATCAGGGTAAGAAGTGCTCGTGGAGTTATCCTTTGAAACGTACACTTTGCAGGAAGGCCCCAGGGATCATCACACTGAGGAGCTGGGCTGAGTTGCACCATCTGCTTGGGATTTAGGACAGGCAGAGCTGTGAAAATACGAATTAAAAGCACAGAGTAGCAGGAAATCGTTTCCTCTTGCCCCGTATTTTGGAAACTGTGCCCAGCAAAGCCGGCTGGCTGGTGCCACCCTCATGCTGTGGCATTCCCCGTGGCAGGGCTGGGGTCCAGCTGGCACCGCCAACACCAGAGCTGCGCCGGGGCCTTGGCTGCCTGGCAGAGGGCAGAACTCGGGCAGAGCTCAGCACAGCCCCAGGGCTGTGTTCAGCTCCTGCTGCAGCAGCTCCCCGTGGTGGTCCTGGGACAGCGGCAGGCGAGGGGCTGCACCCGGGGCCTCTCCTGGCCACCAGCTGCCTGCTGCTCACTCCACGGTCCTGATCAGGAGTTTAGGGCTCCAGGAACGGATCCATCATCTGTTTCTCATTGCATTCCCTTTCCTGTGAGCTGCTGAAGCCGGTGTGCTGGGAAAGGCATTCCCTGACGCCAGAGCAGATCCTGCCCAGCCCCTCCTCAGCCGTGCCAGGCACCCCGAGGGCTGCACACTGGGACAGTCCTGCCCGCAGGTGAGCGAGGTGAGGTGGTGCAGGGGCTGGCCTTCGCCTGCAGGACCCTGCTGCCATCCAGACAGCGGCCGGCCTTGTCCTCTCAAAATTTATAATCTTCATAATCCAAGATTTAGACTCTTCAAAGCTTTATGCCTGTCTTTAACCTGCAGCATATGCATAGTCTCCATGGGATTTCTCATCTGCTAAGAGTTAAGCACGTACATAAATCTCTGCAGGCGGGGGCCCAGGGCATTCCCAGGCACACGCATTCCTGCACTCACGCGTAATGGAGCAGCCCCGAGCACCCAGCGGCGGGCTGTGTCAGCCCAGCCCAGCCCCGGCTCTGCTGCCAGCCCCCCGAGCCTTTCCCGGGGGTCCGGGCTGTTACCCCTCTGCCAGCACCTTGGCAAAGGCGCTCCCGGTGCCGGCAGCCCCGGGAGGCAGAGGGGGATGAGCCGCAGGTGAGGCAGGCGGGGAGCACAGCCCCGGGGAGGGTCTCGGCAGAGTGGGAGCAGAGCAGAGCCCAGGGAGGCACTGGCGTGCCGGGTGCTGGCCTCGGGAAGGGAAGGGAAGGGAAGGGAAGGGAAGGGAAGGGAAGGGAAGGGAAGGGAAGGGAAGGGAAGGGAAGGGAAGGGAAGGGAAGGGAAGGGAAGGGAAGGGAAGGGAAGGGAAGGGAAGGGAAGGGAAGGGAAGGGAAGGGAAGGGAAGGGAAGGGAAGGGAAGGGAAGGGAAGGGAAGGGAAGGGAAGCGTGCTGAAGGCTGCCCGTGCAGCAAGGCTCCCCCTTGCCTCCCTCCCCACGGGCTGCTCGCTCACAGACGTGGCCAGAGCAGCCTGTGCAGCTGCTCCACTCCAGCCCAGCTCAGCCTCTCCTCTGCTCAGACACTCTCATGTGGGTTTGTCACCAGGTGCTATCGAGTCCGCTTCATTTTCACATGGCAAGCTGCTCCGGTGGGACCTGGAGTTAAGCTGATGTAAGAAACCACCAGATATTTTGCAGACTGGTAGAACTGGTAAAGTGCATGCCAGCCACATCCTCCTGACACACTGGGCTTGTGGGGTGATTGAATGTAGCAGCACAGGTTTTTCAGGGCCTGGACTATTAGAGTCACTGTATGAACCTCTGAGCTTTCATTTCCATGTTGTAATTTCTGCCATCAAATGGCAAAAAAAAAGAGGGAATACACTTCACATTTTAAATCATGCTGGTGAAGCCCTTTTTTTCTCCTCATGTAATGTTGTTTTAAGTCAGGTGATGTGACCTTCCACTAAACTCTTTCCACTTCATATCTGGTGTTTTCCATGGGAACGGATAAGACCTCTTTCATTTGGGGTTAGAAAATCCAGACAAAGCCATCAAGTGAGAAGCAGCATTTCATGAATGTTTTGTGTTCTGCAGCATTCCCGTTTTTGAGGGCAGAACGGCATTAATGTCCCCAAAGCCTCACCTGCCCAGGCAGAGCCTGGCTGTCAGCAGCCTTGGCCCGTGCTCGGGTCAGCTGCCATTTGTCAGGGCAGCCGCAGGCACAGCGCTGAGCACGGCACAGCCCCTCGGAGCTGACCCGGCCGCTCAGCCTTGCCCAGGAATATTTATGGAAAGGTCAGCAAATGCTTTGTGACAGGACGCTGGCACGTCCCTAACCCTCCTGTCTCCCTGTCCCTGCCTCGCCCTCGTGCCAGGCGTGGGGAAATCCGGGCCTGGAGCTCCTGGTCCCCCTGCAGCTGCCATGGACAGCACTGCGGGCCCCAGGCTGGGGACAGGCTCCTGCCCGTGTCCCTCTGCTCCCAGGGCATGTCCCTGCACCCACCAGATGATCTCCCCTGTGCTTCCCAGGGCTGTGCTGTGGGGAGCAAAGCCCTTCTCACCGTGCTCTGCCTGGCCCCTGAGCCACGGTCCCCATCTCTGCATCCCACAGCTTCCCTTGGGCTGCCGTGTGGGGCCCTGGTGGGGCAGGAGTGGGCAGCCCCTGTGTGCAGGGGGCTGGAGAGGAGGCAGCAGGGTGTGGGGTGACAGGAATGAGCAGAGTCTCTGCAGAGGGCTGGAGAGGAGGCAGCAGGGTGTGGGGTGACAGGAATGAGCAGACCCTGTGTGCAGGGGGCTGGAGAGGAGGCAGCAGGGTGTGGGGTGACAGGAATGAGCAGAGTCTCTGCAGAGGGCTGGAGAGGAGGCAGCAGGGTGTGGGGTGGCAGGAATGAGCAGAGTCTCTGCAGAGGGCTGGAGAGGAGGCAGCAGGGTGTGGGGTGACAGCAGGATGGCTCCGTGCACTGACCGTGGCAGCACCAGCTGCCTTTCCCTGATGGCACCGGGGACCTCAGGCTCCGGAGCCAGCTGCACTTCCCCATCCTGTTGCCAGTGGTTTCTGCATCAAACCTGCTTTTGCTGCACTTGCTGTGACAATGCCCAGGCAGCCCCAGCTCCCAGCACTGCTGCCCTGTCTGCTGGCTCCATCTTTGCCTTATCCCACTGCCGGCAGTGCCAATGACCCAACCTGGCAGCTCCTACCTGGGAGGAAGCAGACAGACAGACAGACAGAGCAGCAGCAGGAACCAATCACTCCTAACAGATTTACCAGCTAGAAAGTTTCTTGTGAGAAAATGGAGCAGTGAGGAGCACATGGTCCTGAGAAGGAAACAGGCTTACCCCCTGAGCCCTGCTGCCCTGGAATGGCCTGGGCTGCTAAGCAGATCAGAGCAAAACCCTCCTGGAGCTGGGTAATTCCGCCTCTTTCTGGTAATCCGCAAGGCCGTTAATGGGGAGTCTGGCAGGAGGGAGCTGTGATGGGAAAGCACTGCACCTCCACACACATGGCACATTAAAGAGGACTTAATCACAGAGCAGCCACAATGTGCACTATGTGACATTATTCCTCTGAAATAAAATTTTACATACAGCCTATCTGAGAGCAGCACAAAATAAATACTTTAAAAATCTATGATTACTGTAGGGTTTTTTATTATTATTTTATTTTATATTGGTGGCTGAGTTCTGCTCTTGCTCCAAAGGATTAGAGGGATAATTCCATTACAATTTAGTAACAAGATTAAAAGAGCCAGTTATCCATTTATGGGGGTCTATGGAAATGAGCAGTGGCTTCTGGAGGTCTCAGGCTCTGGGTAGGTGTATCACTCACATCACAGACACATCCAAATCACGTTAAGGCACAGGCAGGACATACCCGAGGTGAAAAGGTCTCTGGGGCCACCTGTCCTGGCTTTACTGGGACAAGTGTTCAGGGGTTCACAGGGTGAAAGGACACAGATGGGGAGACGTCCTACTGTGAAAGGTCACGGAGCAGAGGAGAAAGGCAGGAAGAACAGGGACGGAATCCTTAGAGCAAGGGCTGGGGCACCAGGGGTTTGGCATCTGTCCTATTGCCACAGCTGGGAGAGGAATTTGAGACAGCTTCCATGGCAAGTTCAATTTTGTCCTTTTCAGAAGAAAATTCCAAAATCCTTGAGCACTTTTTTCTCCAAATTCTCTGTGATTTTCTGTCAGAAAATGAGCAGGGTAGAAGGTGCAGACACAGGAGATGTGGAGGAAGGCAGCACTTTAGCTGTGTCCATGAGTCCCTGTGGGAATGCCCTGGCAGTGCTGGTCCAGCTCTGCCCCATAGCTTGGAAATCCCAGTCTGGAACCACCCCAGGAAAACAACATTCCTGTCAAGTGCATGTGTGGGACTGGCATGAAACCTCCAGGGTTAGAAAGTGGCCATCCCAGCATTGTGTGTATCCTCTGTACTATTAACTGATTAATTGATATTTAATTGATTGCACTGTCAGAGCAGGACTTTAGCATGTGCTGATGGCCTCACTGGCTGTTGCTAACAAGGCTGAAGAGCATTTAGTATAAATCCATAGGATTGGTGCTTGCAAAAGATGCAGGAACTGCTTTGGGGGCAACAAAGACCCGAGATCGTGGCCCATGGAGCTGTTGGGTGAGACATTAGGAACCATCACAACAAAACCAGAAACAGTGTCCATGGCAGGTGCTGGCTGCAGGGACACAGTTCTGAGGGGACACAGCTCTGTGGGGACACAGCTCTGTGGGGACACGGCTCTGAGGGGACACAGCTCTGTGGGGACACGGCTCTGAGGGGACACGGCTCTGAGGGGACACAGCACTGCAGGGACACAGCTCTGAGGGGACACAGCTCTGAGGGGACACAGCACTGCAGGGACACGGCTCTCCAGGGACACAGCACTGCAGGGACACAGCTCTGTGGGGACACAGCTCTGTGGGGACACAGCTCTGAGGGGACACAGTTCTGTAAGGACACAGCTCTGTGGGGACACAGCACTGCAGGGACACGGCTCTGAGGGGACACAGCACTGCAGGGACACTGCTCTGTGGGGACACATCTGTGGCCGTGCTGTTCTCACAGAGCGGGGCTCCCAAGGGAGTCCCTTGGCCGGGACAGGGCAGAGCCACCCGCGTGCCCCTCCAGCCGTGTCGGGGTGAGCGGCAGATTGTGCCATCCGGAAAGATGCAGAACACACCCGGGGCCAGCCTGGGTTGGAAATACGCAGATTAAGGTGTGCCGATGCTCCCTGCGGCCCCGCGGGAGGGGAGATCTCCGTGAGCAATTTGAAAGGATATGGAGGTTTCCAGAAGAGCCACCAGACAGTCATAACCACGTTGTCTCTCTGGATTAGTTTAACGTCCACTTGAATCACTGACCTTACGGTCTGAAAAGGACCGAATCTGGGAACAGATGGGTTTTCCTATGCAACGTGACAGCGGGGGTCGGGCCCGCAGTGAAACACGGGCTTAGGTTCACTTGTGGAAATGCGATTTTAGGACCACTTATCGAAATGCTTTGGGAAAGAAACCGATGGCTCGGCCCTGCGACGGCCAAAAGCCAGGTGTTGCCAGGGGACGAGGAGCAGCAGCAGCGAGGGGAACGGGGAACGGGGGCTGCGGGGAAAACGGGCAGAGCCACAGAGAGGGACAGCCGACGGGATCCGGGAGCGGGGCAGCGGCAGGAACGGGGGAGCGGGAGGAGCGGGGGGAGCAGGGATGCGGGAGGAGCAGGGATACAGGAGGAGCGAGAGGAGCAGGGATGCGGGAGGAGCAGGGATGCGGGAGGAGCGAGAGGAGCAGGGATGCGGGAGGAGCAGGGATACAGGAGGAGCAGGGATGCGGGAGGAGCAGGGATGCGGGAGGAGCGAGAGGAGCAGGGATACAGGAGGAGCAGGGATGCAGGAGGAGCAGGGATACAGGAGGAGCAGGGATGCGGGAGGAGCAGGGATGCGGGAGGAGCCGCCGTGCAGCGGCTGCGGGGCCCACGGGCCGATGCTACCCCCTGGTGACCGGCGTGGCGGCTCCGCGGAGGAGGCCGAGGGAGCCGGAGGAGGCCGGGGGAGCCGGAGGAGGCCGGGGGAGCCGGGGGAGCCGTCGGGGCAGTGCCCGCCCGCCGCCCTCGGGCTTTCGGCGGGGGCGCACAGAGCCGGCGGGCAGCGCCCGGGGACAGGGAGCGGGGCCGGGGGTGCCGGGGCCGGGCGGGGGGAGCGGGCGGGGCTGTCCCGGCTCCCCACAGCCGCCTTGGAGCGGGACCGGCCGGGACAGCCCCGCTCCTGCCCCTCTCCTGCCCCGCTCCTGCCCCTCTCCTGCCCCGCTCCTGCCCCTCTCCTGTCCCGTTCCTGCCCCTCTCCTGCCCCTCTCCTGTCCCTCTCCTGCCCCGCTCCTGCCCCGTTCCTGCCCCGTTCCTGCCCCTCTCCTGTCCCGTTCCTGCCCCTCTCCTGCCCCTCTCCTGTCCCTCTCCTGCCCCGCTCCTGCCCCGTTCCTGCCCCGCTCCTGTCCCTCTCCTGCCCCGTTCCTGCCCCTCTCCTGCCCCTCTCCTGCCCCTCTCCTGCCCCTCTCCTGTCCCGTTCCTGCCCCTCTCCTGCCCCTCTCCTGCCCCGCTCCTGACCCGTTCCTGCCCCGCTCCTGCCCGGCGCTGCCTCACACTGCTCACTCTGTGCATCTTGTTAATGAAAAGCATGGATGTAATTTCAATTAAAGATAATTACATATTTAAACTTAACATTAAATTCTGCACTAAAACAAAATTACATGAAGTCTCAGTGTGCAGCCGTGCTGCACGGCAGCGGGCGAAGGAGCCGAGGAAGGAAATGCCATTTGCACAGAGGGAGCTGATCCTTTCCGCAGGATCTGCTGTTCCCCTGTCCTCAAATGCAGTCTGCTCCCACGTTCCGCCTCGGGAGGCAGCTGCTCTCTGCTGCCCGTGGCGGGCAGACCTCACTGCTGGCCCACTGCTCCTGCACAGTGCACAGCCCATCCACAGCCAGAGTGAGCTCCCCTCTCGGCAGGGCAGCAGGGATCCGCTGTTCCACTGCAGGGATCCGCTGTTCCACTGCAGGAACAGCACTGCCTCAGCCCCGCAGCCAGGCCTCAGCGGGCTCCCACATCCCCGGGGGGCTGCTGAGAGGTGCTGCAGCTGGATAAACTCTGATTGTTAGTCCTGGCTCAGGGTCCTGGGTAAGGTTTGAGAAGTGTTTTGAATCCGTGATAAAAACACAGTTCCCAGACTACTGATTTTTTTTTTTTTTTCATGAAATCCAAGAAACCTGTTGGCTTCAAAAGCAATTTTTGAAAACCAAAAACTTCTTTGATTAGTCTCTCTAATTTCCCCTCAGATCCCACACGTGACATTGCATTGTTCCAAAGGCAAAAGCTTTTATTTTCTGTCCCCAAAAGCACTTGCAGAGCCCTTTGGTTCTCTCCTTAGGCAGTTATATTCCAGCCCCAGAAGGTGCCTGTCCCTCAGCGCACACCAGGAAGGGATGGTTTCCACTGGGAGAGAGGGAGCTGCGGGATTTGCTCGTTTCTGTGTGGACATGGCAAGCAGCAGCACAGAGGGCAGCACAGCGGGCACAGCAGCCACCAGGCATGGCACAGCCAAGCTCCAGCACAGGGCCTTCTCCTCCTCTCTTAAATGATTGCAGTTACCAAGCACTGACAAGTGCCATTAAAATTTATTAGCCAGCATAAAGTTTTATTTAAGGGATGCCTGGAGATTTAGTGGGCTCTGCAAGTCCTTCCTCAGGCTGGCTGTGTCACCTTTAATAACTGCCTGCGGGCTGGGCGAGGCTGGGGTGGCCCTGGATGTCCCTGTCCCGGCTCCCCATCCCTGGGGTCCCCATCCCTGGGGTCCCCTCTGCCCCCCAGGCACTGATGCTGCAGTGGCCCCACATCCCAGCGGTGCCAGTCCATCCTTTCTGATCCTGCCAGGGCACCCAGCGTTGTCAAAGGAGCTCGTCTGCCATTAATCAGTTTGGCAATCGTGAAACACGCGACATGCGGACTGGAGTTTAAATCCCAGCCTCACTAATGGTTTACTACCCACTCAATCCCCCTTCGTGTTATTTAACTTTTAAACCCAAGGAATATTCCAAATCAAAGAGGCTCTGTGTCACGCTTAGTCCATCTCAAAGAGCCTGGAATTAACGTCCCTTCATGGCTCGACAGTGCCTGCCACACAGAGCCACCACTTGCTCCTTATTAATATTTATGGTGGAGAGAGAAAGTTGCATAAATCGTGGTTGATACTTAATTAAACCCCACTTCTTTTGATTTCTCCTCTCTCAGCCTCCCTCAGTGCAGGGTGTGCAGCCATCAGATGCTCATCCCACACGGCACAGGCTGGCACACGTGCTGGGACCCACGGGCTGTGGGATTTAGTGCCTGTGGCTGCCCCACTCCCTGTGTCAGTGTCCCTTTGGCTCCCGGGCCTGGCTGCAGGACAGACTGCCCAAGCCCCCTGTGAGCCAGGACTGGCACAGCACGGCCCAGCCTGGCCCCAGCCCTTCTGCTCTGGCTGATCTGCATCTCGTGTCTGATCTGAGCACCATCCATAAGAGAACAGTTAGCACACGGCTGACATATCTGTGATACGATGATCATAGCAAGGAAGCAGCTTGACCCCCAAAGGCTCCTGTGAACAGGCAGGATTGACACTTTACATTGACTTTGCTTCAGGCTTATCAACAAATCTCAGGCAGTTTTATTAAAGAGCCGCGTGTGGGACACGCCAGGCTCAGACAACTTCATTCACCACGGCTCCGGCACCAGCAGTGCTCAGCTCACTGCTCCTCTTTGTGCTCCGCTGTTTATGTGCTCGCTTTGCTGCTGAATTTAACTTTACCAAAGCCACTCGTGGGTTCAGCAGAGGCCCACGGATTTCCCTGGCCCTTTCATGAGGAGGAGAAGAGCTGTGGCCCCCGGGGCCAGTGGTGAGTGCTGGCAGCAGGGCAGGGACATCCCGCCGTTCCTGAGGGACACAGCCCCATGGCCCCCAGCTGCAGCACTTGTGTCCTGCAGGTCTCTGAAACCCGTCCTGAATGACATCCCCAGGAAACACCGAATCCCAAAATCCCACTGAAAACCCAGCCAAAGCTACTCGGGCAGCACTGACTTTACTAAACTGGTTTCCTTGGTTTAGGCTCTATTTTTTAGCTCAGTTAAAGGTGCAATGTCACATTTTTAGCAGGACAAAAGGACTGGGGCAGGGTCTGCTGGATGAGAATCAGGGCAGCAAGCAGCCAGCAGGATACACTGCTCTAAGGCATCATGTGGTAATTATGTCTCTTTTTACTCATGCAAATTTTATCAATATTATTTATATATTCAAAGCCATTTATAAATAATATATACATTTATGCTAAGGTAATTGCCACAACTAGATTATTTGTCCCAGTTTTTATTGTCTATCCAGATGCTGAATATTAAAAGTATGTTTTTGGTCTGCATTGGTGGCTCAGCACGGGCTGGCCTCCCATGGGAACAGAACCTCTGCATCAGCGGGTCTGGCGGGAGGAAAATCAGAGGATGGTGCTGAGAGAAAGGGCAGGGAGAGGGGAAGGATGGCGGGGAGCAGGGAGGGGAGCTGGGAGCACCAGCCCCTCTGTGTGGGGTGCTGCAGCCACCCCAAGCCCCCTCAGGGGGCTCCTGTCAGGAGGGACGGGGCTCCAGGAGGGGCCCAGGAAACTGGTCCCAGTGTTGTTCACATCCCGTCCCACCTTCCACCTCCTCACTTACCAAAACTTGACACTGCAATGAAAAAAGATTAGGAGCATTGACAGGCCTGCAAAGGTGACAGCTACAAAGAAATATGGAGCAATCACGTTGTCAGAGTGCCTATTAGGAACCCAAAAACCTCGCCTCTCCTGCATAAGCACAAGTGATTTATTGCCCAGCACAGTTCATGAACTCATCAGTGGTTTTGCATGGAGAAGAGATGGATTTTCTTTCAGCTGTTTATGGCGTGAGTAGAGTGTCCTGGAAGTTATTGTTTGATTTTATCAGGCAGCAGCGCTGGCTGGGCGAGCTGAGGGCAGAGCTGGTTCCCCAACAAGCACCAGAACTGTGCCGAGGACTGGAGAAATGCTGCACCGGCCCTTCCCGGGAATTCCCGGCGGAACGGAGCGGAGCTCACCGCGGGCTGGGCTGAGCCTGTCCGAAACACGGATCCTGCCCCTCTGTTGCCCAGAAAGCCAGAGTGTGCAGCGATTTGCGGCTGTTTCCGAGCCCGGTGAGCCGGGCCAGCCGCCCCTGCACCGCAGCATCGCACCGTGCCTGGGGCTGCCTGTGGGGGACGCTTCCCACCGCCTGCCGCCGCAAAGGCTTCGAAGGCACCGAGGCAGCCTCAACTTTCCGACAGCCCTGCACTTGTGATACACACTGAAATGCATCCTCCCCCCTGGGACTGCGGGGCCGCGCCTGGGATGCCCTGCGAACAGCTGCGGTTTATGTCGATTTTAAAGGTGAACTTTCATGCTCAGTGAAATTTTAAAAGCAGCTGATTTACACATGAATCCACTTCAGGCGAGTGTCGATGTAGCTGTTTCCCCTCCTTAATGGTTTGTGACTGAGGAGCCGGGCTGTAAACAAGTGGCTGCCGAGCGGAGCAGCGCTGCCCGTGTGTGGGCAGAGCCCGTGGGCAGCCCTGGGACCCCTGTCCCGGGCAGAAATCCCTGTCTGTCCCGGCCAGGAACCTGTGTCTGTCCTGGCCTGGAACCTGTGTCTGTCCCGGGCAGGAACCTGTGTCTGTCCCGGGCAGGAACCTGTGTCTGTCCTGGCCTGGAACCTGTGTCTGTCCCGGGCAGAAATCCCTGTCTGTCCTGGCCTGGAACCTGTGTCTGTCCCGGGCAGGAACCTGTGTCTGTCCTGGCCTGGAACCTGTGTCTGTCCCGGGCAGGAACCTGTGTCTGTCCCGGGCAGGACCCTCTGCCTGTCCCGGGCAGAAATCCCTGTCTGTCCCCACCAGGAACCTGTGCCTGTCCCGGGCAGAAATCCCTGTCTGTCCCCACCAGGAACCTGTGCCTGTCCCGGGCAGAAATCCCTGTCTGTCCCGGGCAGGATCCTCTGTCCCGGCCAGGACCCTCTGCCTGTCCCCCTTGTCCCCGTCTGTCCCCCTTGTCCCCGGCCTGCAGAGCGGTCCCGGCAGGGCTGGTCGGCAGAGGCCGGCTGCCGGAGCAGTGGGCAGTGCCAGGTGGGCAGGGCCAGGTGGGCAGTGCCAGGTGGGCAGTGCCAGGTGAGCAGTGCCAGGTGGGCAGTGTCAGGTGAGCAGTGCCAGGTGAGCAGTGCCAGGTGGGCAGTGCCAGGTGAGCAGTGTCAGGTGGGCAGTGCCAGGTGAGCAGTGCCAGGTGAGCAGTGTCAGGTGAGCAGTGCCAGGTGGGCAGTGCCAGGTGAGCAGTGCCAGTGGGCAGTGTCATGTGGGCAGTGTCAGGTGAGCAGTGCCAGGTGAGAGCAGTGCAGGTGGCAGCACGGTGAAGGTGAGCAGTGTCAGGTGGGCAGGGCCAGGTAAGCAGTGCCAGGTGAGCAGTGTCAGGTGAGCAGTGCCAGTGGGCAGTGCCAGGTGGGCAGGGCCAGGTGAGCGGCGGTGCAGGCAGAGCGCCCCTGGGGTACCCAAGGCACATCCCCTGCCCTCTGGCCGGTGCCAGCACCGTGCCCACGCCGTGCTCTGGGCTCACCCATCCGCCACACCTGCAATCGCAGCCAGATCGCAGCCAAATCCCGGCCCGCCCGCGGGTCCTCGAGCCCTCTCCGGCCCTGACCCTTTAAAGACACTTGATCTTTTTGCTTTAAAACCACAAACTTTAAATGGCTCTGAATAAAATAAAAGAGAGTAACTGAGCTGTGAAGGGTGATGATTGTATTTCTTTCACTTGTAAGAGAGACCTTTATAACTCTCTGGGGAGGAAAAAACAATAATGGTCCTTCATGGATGAAGTGTTCTAAATATGGTGTATATTTTTTAAAATACCAGTTCTACAGTTATTGAAACAAATTATTGTTAAATGCATTTGCAGCATAATAACTGTGCTAATTTGCTGATAAAAAGCATCCAGCGTTAAACCCCCCATACATTATTTTGTCATTAGCATTTGTTAGCTCCTCGTAGGTATTTTCAGACAGAAGGCTTTGTTCTGTATTTAGCACAAGGGCCCGTTTCCGCTCTCCCCTCCCGCTGGGAATTGCATGTGCGCAGAATTGCAGCTCTTTTTTAAAACTTCACGTTTAAAAATGGAAAATTTATTTCATTTCATTAATGGGCGAGGGAGGAAGGGAGAGGAGGAGGGAAGGTGCGTGATTTAGTGAGCGTCGTGTCACGGGTGGTGTCAGCGCCCACAGCAGCTGGAGCCGGGCTGGGAGCGGGCACAGACCCACCCGGTGCGGCCCCGGGGCACCGGCACCACCCGGCCGTGCGCTGAGCCCCGTGCGGGGCTGGGGCTCCGGGCAGGTCCTGCCACAGCCGGGGAACACCAGGGCACCCCGGGGAGCGGCGGCTGCCGGCGGGGACACAGCGAAGCTGGACTTGGAGGAGTGGGAAGGGGCCTGAGGACCGCTGTGCCCAGAGGGCAGCTCCAGGGGCAGCGCCCGGCACCAGGCTGCAGTGAGAGATCTGTCCCACCCCACTGGGGCTGCCCGGCACCCCTGGGAGCGCAGCAGGGCGGGGTGTACCTGCGGTGCGAGTGCACCGGGGATGGAGCAGCGGGTGCGGCACTGCGGACCTGTGCGATGGCCGCTGGGCAGGGGCCCGAGGCAGTGGGTGCGGGAAGGTGGGTGGGCAGGGAACAGTGGTGGGTGAGTCAGGGAATGGTGGGTGAGGCAGGGAACGGTGGGTGAGGCAGGGAACGGTGGTGGGTGAGGCAGGGAATGGTGGGTGAGGCAGGGAATGGTGGTGGGTGAGGCAGGGAATGGTGGTGGGTGAGGCAGGGAATGGTGGGTGAGGCAGGGAATGGTGAGTGGGCAGGGGATGGTGGTGGGTGAGTCAGGGAATGGTGGGTGAGGCAGGGAACGGTGGGTGGGCAGGGAACGGTGGGTGAGGCAGGGAACGGTGGTGGGTGAGGCAGGGAACGGTGGGTGAGGCAGGGAACGGTGGTGGGTGGGCAGGGAACGGTGGTGGGTGGGCAGGGAACGGTGGTGGGTGAGGCAGGGAACGGTGGGTGAGGCAGGGGACGGTGGTGGGTGGGCACAGGGTGCCTTGGGAGCAGCCACCAGCGGTCGGGGGGGTTTCTAGAGCCGCTGTTGCCGTGGCAACCCTGCTCCGATCATCTCATGGGCAGGAAAAAGCGGCTTTATTATCAACACACATCTTCCCGAATTAACCCTTGCGTGGCCGCCTGGCTCCGGGCCGCTGCTGGCGCAGGCGGGTGCCGGCAGCCCCCTGGCCTCGCCCGGCTGCGGTGGGGCCGGGCTGGCTGCTCCCGGCCCCGCACACACCGAACGGGAGTGATCCCTGCGGGCCTTTCCCATCGCAGACATTCACTGCTGGCCGCCGGGGAGGCAGACCCGGAGCGCGTCCGTGAGAGCGGTGTGGGAGCCGTGACAGATGGAGCGGGTGGAGGGAGGAGCAGGAGCTCGGCTCCCGGCCCACCCACCCCACCGAGCTCTGCAGAAAGCAGCAGATACATATTTCTCCCCTGAAAAATTGCTGCTAATTCCCTGTACAAATGTTCCCTGACCCTTCCTGCGGCCTCCGGATGCATCCGTGAGAGATAAATAATGGTAATGAGCAGCGAGGAGGGGGTCAGAGTGTGCCACTGCAGGCACCACAGCAGCGGTGGGATGGGGGTGCCCCTCACCTCGTGGGGACCTCACGGCTGCACCCCGACTGCACACACTGCCCCAGCCTCCTGAGCACCAGGGGCTGCAGACAGAAAGCCTTGGACAAATCAATTAGATTGCTACTGTATATTGATTAATAATACCCATGGCTATAAAAATATAATTGATTGCCTGAAGAAGAGCAGAGGTAATGTAGAGACCAGACAGAAAACCTGTCTGAAGAGTGATCAATACTTGCATTCAGGAAACTCACCCAGGAGTATAATTGGACAAAGCAGAACTTGGGCTAAACCAAGCACCAGGAAAATGATTTTGCTATCAAGCAGACACCAGGAAGCTTGCAGGACTGGCTGCATCACTCCTGGGAGAGCTATAGCCATGCCAGCTCCAGTAACATGTTCCATTTTCATGTCTCTTGGTGAAGAATGCCAAATTGCAAACTTTGTTTTCTCAACCGGCCTGAATGCTGCCACTGGACTGAGCATCCTCCCGGTCAGGACAGCCTCAGGACTCCTCCAGAACACAACAATCCCAGGGACGTTTCCCAGCTGCTTCTGAGTCTTGGCAATGTTTCCCTGCTAGCACAGGACGCTCTGAGCTGGCCCTGCCCAGAGCTGGGGGTTTGTTGGGGGAAGTGGTGTCCAGGTGGTGCCAGGCACACCCCAGCCTCACAGAGGGCACTGTGCTTAGCAGAGGCACACGGCCGGATTACAAAATGCAATGAAATACTTAAAAGCTGCCCTCCAGACTAAAGTAAATCAGACATGACTTTGACAAGGTGAAACCAAAGTGATGAAACCAATCCATTGTGCTTGGGGAATCGATCTCCCCGGCAGGGAGTAGAGAGGCCATCGATTCACAGCCTCAGCAGTCAGGAATGTCAAGCTGCCTGATCTAAATTTCTATATGCATCACTCCAGATTAAATGATGGAGGAGCACGTGTGCAGGCATCCCCTTGCCCAGCCGAACCTCGCCAAGTGGCACCAGCACAGACCCCCAGGCCAGGGCAGAAGCCTCGAGAGGTGACACTCTGCCTCTTGCCACTGCCTCACCTGGCAGCAGCGGGTGTGTGCTGGCCCTTCTTGGACCTCCACAGTGCAGCCCCCAGGCAGCCCAGGGAGCCACAGGGGCTGTCTGCCAGGGAACCCCCTCTGCAGTGGGGCCAGGAGGGTGCACAGACCTGCCCCAGTGTGAGGAGGCTGCATTACAGTGTCACTGCACAAGCCAGTGCAGTAATTAAGATTTCATTCTTTAAAATAAAATATTTATCTACAAACCTGATCTACAAACACGCGAGGAGCCTGGGCCTGCACGGGAGGCTGAGGGCTGTCCCCAGCCCGGGACGGGGGGCTGCCCATCACGGGTGACACCGCGCTGGTGGGGCTGGCGCCAGTGGCCGCTTTGTCACTGTCAGAGGCAGCGAGGCCATTAGTTTTGTCAGTGTGAGAATAAAGAGCCGTCTCTGGGGAGAGATGGAAAAACTCGATCCAGCTCCCAGCAGCCCTGAGGGGGTTGTGTTTTACCATTTCTTTATGACTTACCAGCTGGAACATGAGCAGGCTGAGCCGACGCGAGTGGCAGGACCATTTTCTGCTTCCAGCTCCCACCGGGAGCCTGTGACAGAACATCAGGGCCCAGTGCGGGAAGCTGAGGAGCTGAGGAACAGATTGAGGGAGGGCGGAGGGAGCGAGGGAAGTTGGTGCTTTTCCATCGTGCCAGATCCCAAACACCTCGGGCACGTGCCTGGCCCATCCCACCCCCATCCCACCGTCAGGGGGCTGCTCTGTGCCCCCAGCCCGGGCTGGGACAGGCTCTGCAGGAAAAGGGAGAGCCCTGGGAAAGCCCCTTTGCTCGGGGTGCCCTGCAGGCACCTGTGGGTGGGATCCCCTCTCCAGGACTGGCCCTTGAGCTGATCTTGGAGCAGCCCTAAGGGCTGGCAAACAGCACCCACAGGACCCAGCTGTGGATCCAGGATCCAGGGATGGCTGTGCTCACGTCGTGTGTGCAAATCTGTGTGCAAATGTGTCCTGCCTCTGGACTCAGACAAACACTAGGACTCATCAGAATAAATGTGGTTTGCCCCAACCACCCTTTTTTCACCCTCCCAAGGAGTGAATTGCTATTTCGCAGCAGTGATGGCTCATGACACATTTAACCCTTTCAGTAAAAGGACTCTGTGTAGCAATGATGAGCTGCAGCACAGCATGGCTGGGACCCCTGTCCCTAGTGAACCAAGCTGCAAGCATCCCAGACCTTTTCCATGTCACCAAACATCCTTTTCTTCATTTCCATCCTTTTGCCTGCTTTAACACACAGCCTTGACACAGCTCTCAGGGCACCCGTGTATGTGAGGACCTGGCCACTCCTCCCAGCATGGTGCTGGGACACACTGGAGACATTCCAGGGCTGAGCCAGGCACGGGGGTTGTGTTCCTGCCTGTGGGCTCAGCTCTGGGAGGCTCTGCAGAAGTGATGGGAGTTGTCTCTGGAGGAAATGTCCTTTTGGGAGCCTTTCTCACAAAAAGCCGGAGTGGAAAGGAGTGGTCAGGAGCAGCAGGCTGAGGTGGGGCTTTACAGCCACTTACGGAGTCTGAAACTCTTGGCGAGGAAACTGCGTGTGCTGGACTGGGAAAGCAGGCTGATATGGGTGACAATCCCCCTCATTAGTCTTGTGTAAAGCAGGAGATAAGGCAGTGGAAGGCACAGCCGCTCCCTGGCTGGGCGGCGCTGGGGGGCTCCTGCAGCAGCTCTGGCAGTGCCACAGGACTGTGTCACCCTGCATCGCCCCGCCCGGGCAGGGGCTGCTGCCCCGGGACCGCACAGTGCCCGAGCCGGGGCTGTGCCCCCCTCACCCCACGGGGCTGCGGACACAGAGCCCACCCAGAGCCGGGGCTGCCCCGGAGCCCGGCCCCGCCGAGCACCGGCCCCGCGGAGCGCATTCAACCTGTTCTGCAAAAACCACAAGGCTCGTATAAATAACGAGCTCCCAGGTTGGAAAGAGCTTCTAAATTATTTGCTTCTTTTCAACCTCACAAAATCCATTTGCAGTTATTTGCGGCAATTCCGAGCGCGACACACGCTCCAAACACCCCGGAAAAAGGAAGTAATCCTGGCACATGGTAATTGTTTATGCAAAATAAACCTTCACTGCCAGTGATTGGCAACAGGATGCATCTTTGTCAGCCTCCTTGTAGCAATGTTCCATTTTCTGTATGAGTTACTGTATTTGCAGTTAT
The DNA here is from genome assembly GCF_009819655.1 of Sylvia atricapilla. Taxonomy (NCBI): domain Eukaryota; kingdom Metazoa; phylum Chordata; class Aves; order Passeriformes; family Sylviidae; genus Sylvia; species Sylvia atricapilla. The sequence continues at coordinate 10,906,742 of NC_089158.1, forward strand.
GAAAGAGCAAATACTACCCATCACCCATACCACCTCCAGCTTCCCATTCCCCCACATCACAAGCTTTTTGTACTACATGAAAGCTAGTCTCAAAATTTCATGTTCATAGTTACAGATTAAATAATATTAAACAGCATTACCCTGGAAAGATTTGTTTCCAAGTAGCAAACAGATTCCCCATATTATTCTTTACTGTAAGTAGTTGTTGTTATATCTTATTCATCTGGAAAATAATTTCAAACAGCCATGAAAATAGCGGATTTCTCTCTGTTAAAATGATAGTCAGAGCCTGGGCTGCTGACATATAGTAACATGATTCACTTGGACAGTTACTGACTGCACATCCAATTCATTTCTTCTGTAGAGCACCAAGTTATTATCTGAAATGCACAAGGTGTCTGGGGGTAACATATGATCAGCCAGGGACGCTTTTGACGGCTTGAAGAGCAATCAATAAAAATTGTCTCCAGCAGTTTTGTAGAGTATGGAAGTTGGTGGTGAAATGAAGTGATGGAGATTAACTGGTGGAAGTCAATGCCCCGGTGCTGTGAACCCTGTTTTTTAATTAAAGATCCAAAGCTGCTTTTCCCTGGGATGGGGTGTTTTTCCCGTGTGCAGATCCTGTGCTGAGGGATGATGTCCCTTCCCTCTGTGTGTGGATGGGTTTGTGTGCTGCTGGTGCCAGCCCTGGGCAAGGTGCCTGGTGGGGACAATGGCATCACTGGTGGCACTGGCCTGGCCCAGCCCTCAGCAGCCCCTTGCTGCTGCACTGGGCAGTCACAGCTGCCCACTCTTTGGAAAGACATTTTAAAGATAATCTTCACCGTCACATTGACCAAATTAATATTCCATGAAACACAGCTACACTCTTCATTGGCAGCTCTTGGTTCATCCCCAGCAAAAAGGTCCTGTGAGCTGCCAGTCCCATAGGACACTCACTTCATCTGGGTGTAGTTTTTGGGGCTGCCTGAGCTCTCACGGAGGCTGAGGTAAGTTTTTCAATTAGCATTAATAGTGTGTAGCTGGACTCTGCTCTCGCTGCAAGAAGTGGCATTTGGGTTGTGAAGACATTTGTGCAAAGGCTGCAGGTATTTTTTTGCTTCTACCTGCAGTGAAGGGGGTTTGTATCACCACAATGCAGGTTGTGGCAGTGGCCAGGGGGCACCTGATAGCTCCAGGGGCAGCCCCAGCCTGTGCACCCTGGGAAATCCATTTGCATCTCTGTGTGCAGTGGGTTTCAAAACCCTCTGTTAATTTTCTTCCATTAAACACAGTACAGAGCTGTATGGCTTTGATGGTGACATAGTAATAAACACTCAAACACTTGTTTACAAAGAAATAGTTATTGTCTGCTAAGTAGTTTTAATGGAAAGCCCCCTGCTGGGGTTTAGTGGGGGGCTCTGGATGTGGGAGGCAGGCCCTGAGCAGCGCTCCCTGCTCCTCACATACCCATTGCTTAAGTGCAGAGAAGGTTTTGTAAGACCTCTAGCGCACGCAGATGAGATGATTGCACGCTTTAGAGCAAATCTGTCCTCCTTCCTAGTCAAGTGCTTTCCTAGTGCCATGTTTAATCCTGCCATTCCTGTGGATGGCATTCGGGCACACCAGGTGAGGCTTTCTGTCTACTGTGTGTGTGCCCAGGGGCTGCCAAAACAGACACTGCTGGAGGGATCCAGCCTTTCTGCCCCCGTCCCTGCACAGTGTAAGGGACACAGTCCCCTGGTGCCAGCCCTCCTGCCCGCTCAGTGCTGTGGCACACTGTCCCAGGGAACTGCTGGGCTTTGGACTCTTCCAGAGTCCCTTCCTGGAGGTCCATGTCTTGGTCCAGCAAAGATGTTCACAGGCACTGTACAGGGTAAATGAGAGAAGAGAAAAGGTGAATTATGGATTGATTGGAGCAGCTCATGGAGCAGGTCTGCAAGCCTCTCTGTTGTGCCAATATCCCAGTGGGCAGCAGCAGCAAATGGGAAACCTGCAGAGGTGCAGGAGAGCAGGAGCCCTTTGCTGCTGTGAGCACACACTGCTGCAGCCAGAGCCGCTCACCGACAGCCCTGATGGAGAATTTCCAGGCCCACGGTGCTGGTGCTGGTGTCAGTGCCAGTGCCAGTGCCAGTGCCAGTGCCAGTGCCAGTGCCAGTGCAATTGCCATTTCCAGTGCCAGTGCCAATGCCAGTGCCAGTGTTGGTGGCAGTGGCAGTGTAGTGCCAGTGCCACTGCCATTTCCAGTGCCAGTGCCAGGCCCAGCCCTGCAGCATTCCCCATTCCCCCCACTCATTCCCCATTCCCCCCAGCTCACACCACTGTGATCTGGCAGTGAGGGCCGGGTGGCTGCACGGGCCTGAACTGCACCACTTGGCCTAATAAGAAATGTATAAAAATAATAAAAATGGAAACGCATGGATATTATTTGTCAAGCGTGTGCCTAGCAACTCCCTGTTATTTCACATATTGTTCTAGTGGGAACATAAGTAAAACACATTAGCAGTAATTTAAAGTTGCTATGTGCATTGATTATTTATACCCTTACATAAAACCCCAGCCTCTGTGTGCAGCACACCAGTCTTGATAAACTGTGTATGTTAAATCACAATCTCCGAATATGTGGACAGAATCTCCAGGCGAATATTGTAAGGTTTTTTAATATATATAGAGAGGGATAGATCCACTATTTGGTAGTGACTTGCTTGGTTCAAGTGCATCTCTAAATCACACTATACATATAAATAATAAATAAGGGAGGCTCATATCCTTAATATTATTCTCATGTCTTATTAAACTAATATTTCAAAAAACTTTTATTTTTCTTTTAGTTGCAGGTCACTGTTAAAGTTAAAAAAAAATATTACAATCCTGCTCTGATGCTTCACAGGAAGAATGCGAGAGTCCCTGTAAAGCACGGGCATGAATGATTATTCTAATTGCCTGGAGATGCCTTCTGAGAGATAGAATAATTAAGCAGCGGGATGATTGAGACCTTCAGCACCTTTGTCTGTGTTCCCCTTCTGGGCACTCCCCCCCCCCGCTCCCAGAGGCAAAGAAAAGGACCATTTTCTTAAACCGTGCTTTATTTTTCACTTCATCACTATGAAGATTTTTATTTGATTTCTTGCCCTGCAGATCTTTCACGCAGCCGGGCGATTCCTTACGGCCCTTTACACGCAGCTTTTTCCCGGCGGGGAGGGAAGGCTGAGGGCTGGGCCCAGCCGGGGGCCAGGGGCCAGGGGCACGGTGCCCGGATGTCTGAGTGAGCCAGGCTGGCTGCAGGGCTGTGCCCACCCTGCTGTGCCTGCCTGTACCTCCCTGTGCCCACCCAGCTGTGCCACCCAGATGTGCCCACCCAGCTGTGCCTGCTCACGCCCATCCAGCTGTGCCCACCCAGCTGTGCCCTCCCAGGTGTGCCTGCCTGTACCTGTCTGTGCTCATCCAGCTGTGCCCATCCAGCTGTGCCCATCCAGCTGTGCCTGCCTGTGCCCACCCAGCTGTGCCCACCCAGCTGTGCCCTCCCAGCTGTGCCCTCCCAGCTGTGCCCACCCAGCTGTGCCCTCCGATCTATGCCCACCCAGCTGTGCCCTCCCAGCTGTGCCCTCCCTGTCCCCAGCACAGCAGGGCTGTCCCCGGCGCTCACAGGGCACCACACGAGCTGCAGATGCTCTCCCAGCCCGGCTGCAAACCCCCGGCCGGCGCTGTCTCCCCGCAGGCGGCTCCTGCCCTGGGGCAGCCCGGGAGCCGCGGGGCGCTCGGTGCCCCGGTTACTGCTGACTGCGGCTGTTGGCACGGGCCGGGACCCCGAGGAGGAGCTGGGGACCCCCGGGGGAGCTGGAGCGGCCCGTGTTGGCTGGGGGAGGCAGCAGGGAGGCAGCAGGGAGGCAGCAGCGAGGCGCTGCGGGGTCCCTGCAGGATGCAGCGGGAGGTGGTGCAGGAGCGTGCCCGCAGGGATGGGCATGGCTCTGCCCGTCACACCGCGAGTAAACACCAGGCATCAACATTTAGCGGCAATTGCCGTCCCAAACATGTGCTGGAGCAGGTTTTCGGGTGACTCCCGGGGAGCCTGCGGCACAGGAGCCCGGCGGGGCCGTGGGTGAGGCAGGCACGGCGCTGGGGACGGCTCTCAGACCCGGCTCCGGCGGGGCACTGGGCTCACGGCTGGGCGGGGAAGGGTCAGACCTGCTGCAAAGCCAAGTGAGTGCTTTAGACAAAAGGGCCTGGATCTGGGGCGCTGCTCTGGAGAAATGTGGGATGGCAAAAGTTCTCCCTGCTGGAGTCTGCTGATCCTCTGGCACGTCCAAGCCCACGGGGCCACCTCTGATGGGGATGTGACTGGCGATGGGTGACCCTCAGGGTGTTTCTGTGCTGCTCGGCAGGACAGTAACAAGATGGTTTGCAGGAATGTATGGCCTTTGACAAAATTTTGTTCTGAAAGAAAAATTTGGGTTGTGGGGCAAGTTTTCCTGATAAGGTCAGAGTATTCAGCCTCAACCTTTTCATAGCAGATTGTTTCAATTTTCCACTTAAGTCCATGTTTCATTTCAATTTGTACTAAGAATGTAAATAAAATGAAAATTTGAAATTAAATGTTTAATTTTTTTTTTCTGAAGCAAGTAATTTCTATTGACCTGAAATATGACTTTTCACAAGAATTTGTTCCATAGAAGATTCTGGAATGGTCTCACCTCCTGTTCAGGCCATGCTCCTGCAGCCCAGGCCTCACAGGTCTCCACAGTGAGGGCTGTCTTCTGCTTCTGCACTGGTTTGTTGCGTGGTGAAAGAGTTTCCTACTCCCCTGGGGTTTGCTCTGTTGGCTGTGATGTCAATAATAACATTTACACCACCACATGACGATATTGGGCAGGGTGTTAGGAGCCTCGGGTGGAGCTGCTCTCAGTGGCACAGATGGGCGCACACCTGGCTGGGGACTCATTTCTGCACATTGCCGTGGAGCTCTGTCAGTGGCCGGCCCCGCCGTGACCCGTGGGATGCTTTTCCCCCGTGGGGCTCGTTCACAGCTCCGCGGCCGCCTGCCCCGTGCTGCTCCTCCCGGGAGAGGCTCCGGCAGCAGCGGCTCCTCCCCAGCCCGCCAGGGCCGGCGGAACCGCGCTGCAGGTACAGAACTTCCCAGCAAGTTACTGGAATTAATGCAGGCAGTTCTGAGGGCAAGAGCAAACAGCGCTTGGCAGCGAGAACTTTTAATGAGAATGTCATTAAGAAATTCAGATGGTGAACGCAGAGTGATTCCTGGTGCACCCCCCCGACTTCTCTGCCTTCCCAGTTCTTCCTGTCCACTAAACATAAAAATGTCATTTGTTTTTATAACCCCAGAATCCAGGCTTTCTTTCTCCTTTTATTAACCAATTTATTAGCAGGACATGAGCAGCCAGCTGAAGTCGGAGGGTAGAGCCCTCTGATCCCTTTCCTTGCCATCGCCTAATTATTTATTGCTATCAGACATCAGAGTTTCTATAAATTAAACCTGCTCTTCCCAAAGTTGCCCCAAGGTTTAAATCAATACTGGGCATCTCACATAATATGTGATTATTAATAAGTGATGTTTGAGACCGTTCCACATAACATCCCGAGTCTGGGGGTGAGGTGGGGGCAGAGCACGGCCTGGCATGGGCATGTGCCACTGCCTGGGCTGGGCTGGCCCCAGGAACCACGGCAGCCTAAAAACCACGAGGAAACCTGTGCTTTGGAATGGCCAAACACCCGTGCTCCTGGCCCGTGGGACACACCAGCAGCACGACATCCATCTTCCTCTGCATTGGAACAAGTCTTTAATATTCACCATAGAGGAGAAAAGCAAACAAACTTTAATTTAGAAGCATGTGACCTTGCTTCTTGATATGATCGAATTTTTTGCGTATAAAAATATATTATGAAATACAACATAATGTAGATCATAATGTGAAATATTTAATATTATACACAATTTAAGCAAAAGTAATTAAAGTAAGAACAGCGACTGTATTTATATTGAATATTTCACCTTATCAACCAAATATTAAAAGGAAGGAAGTGATTTAATCTTTCTCCCATCAAAGGTGTCATCGAAGCTGACACCCGCCAGTGTTCCCGCCACAGAAAACTGCTTCTTGGAGGGGGAAAAGGAAAAAAAAATAAATTAAAGAAGAGCTCTGGTGCTCTGGCACCGTGGGGCTCAGGGGCTGAGGTCTGGGGTCTCCCTTCCCCGTTCCCGTTCTCTGCTCCCCGTTCCCTGTTCCCCGTTCCCGTTCCCTGTTCCCCGTTCCCATTCCCATTCCCCTTCCCATTCCCGTTCCCCATTCCCGTTCCCATTCCCATTCCCGTTCCCATTCCCGTTCCCATTCCCATTCCCATTCCCCATTCCCATTCCCCATTCCCATTCCCATTCCCATTCCCATTCCCATTCCCATTCCCGTTCCCATTCCCAGTTCCCGTTCCCATTCCCATTCCCGTTCCCATTCCCATTCCCATTCCCATTCCCGTTCCCGTTCCCGTTCCCGTTCCCATTCCCATTCCCCATTCCCATTCCCATTCCCATTCCCATTCCCATTCCCATTCCCGTTCCCATTCCCATTCCATTCCCATTCCCATTCCCATTCCCATTCCCATTCCCGTCCCATTCCCGTTCCCGTTCCCGTTCCCATTCCCATTCCCATTCCCGTTCCCGTTCCCGTTCCCGTTCCCGTTCCCATTCCCCATTCCCATTCCCATTCCCATTCCCGTTCCCGTTCCCGTTCCCGTTCCCGTTCCCATTCCCCATTCCCATTCCCATTCCCATTCCCATTCCCATTCCCATTCCCCATTCCCATTCCCATTCCCATTCCCGTTCCCGTTCCCGTTCCCGTTCCCGTTCCCATTCCCCATTCCCATTCCCATTCCCATTCCCCCATTCCCATTCCCATTCCCATTCCCCATTCCCATCCCCATTCCCATTCCCATTCCCATTCCCATTCCCATTCCCGTTCCCATTCCCGTTTCCTCTCGGGCCGGTCCCGGGGCTCCGGGGCGCGGCGGCCTCCGACAGCGCCACCTCGTGGACAACGAGCGCCATGCGCGGTGCGGTGACACGGGGGACGCAGGGGTACACAGGGGACACGGGGGACACGGGGGACACGGGGGACACGGGGGACATGAGGGAATGGGGGGGAACACCAGAGGAGCACGGGGGGTACGAGGGATATGGAGGGACACGGGGGGACACAGGGGACACGGGGGACATGGGGACAAGGGGCACCAGGGACACTCGGGGCACAGTGAGCACTAAGACTGGGGAACGCAGGAATGCCGTGGGAGCACGGGGGCACTGAGGACGTGGGGAATAGGGCCACACTCGGCTCGGGGGACAGGACAGGCACCGAAACCTCAGCGGGGTTTGTGGCCCAGGTACACAGGCCTGCAGGGCACAGGCAGAGGCCACATGGGGGACACGGAGAGGCCAAAGCCGTGAGACAAGGCTCACGTGGACGGGACATGCTGCACGGTGGCATTTCCCTTTTACCCTCCTTTTTCCACCTCCTCTTCCCCGTTCCGCGGTGCCTCCCGCAGCTCCCCTGCCCTCTGCCCTGGCACAGGGCTCTGCCTGGCACCCTGAGTGCCCAGCCTGCCCCGTCCTCCCTGCACAACCCACGGCAGCCAAGAGCGGCCGGCCAAGCTCCACCTTGGGGCCTGGGAAGGTTCTCCCCACGGTGACAGCAGGGCCTGTTCGGGGACAGCCTGAGTGTCCCAAATATCAGCACAAACAAGGCATGCAAACGGCTCAGTACAGTGCACTGCAGGATCGCTGTTTGGGAACAGCCCCACATTCATAAAGCAGCCAAAAAAGCAACTTTTTATTGCTGAAAATAATTATATCTTGTCAAGTTTGGTGGCATCTGGAAAATATCTGTTAATACAAATTATATGATACCTAAAGAGCGGAACTCAGTGCTAATGGTGGTTGTTTCCTCAGACTTTTAGAAATGGAATTACTATGTTCACACAGTTGGTTCTCCCTAACCAAGGAGCTGCCAGAGCTGGAGGAGCCAACCGGTCCTGGAGGTTGGCACCTGCCCCTCTCCCTGGGTGACACCCATCCAGCTCAAAGCATCCCCTTAAAGAGTCCTGTTCCTGCTGCACAGATGGGGTTGGGGATCCCTAGCTGTGGCCTTTGCAGAATGTCCCCCCAGTTGTCCCCCTGTCCTTCCTGCCCGTGCTGTCTGCTCAGGGCTCTGCAGGAATCCTTGCAGGTAAAAACACCATCTTAAAACAAAACACCAGCCCAGGATCCCAGAGTGCCCCTTGCTGTGGGGCCCTGCCCAGGCTGGCAGGGCTGTATCGGATCATCCTCGACAGACTCAGCAGTTAAACACGAATGTTCTTGGGTTTGCTGGCCAGGAATCCATAGGCAATGGCTGAATTAATTCCTTCTCTTCTCTGCCATGAAGAAAATGCTGTTCCCTGCCCAGGGGCGCTGCCTGTGCCTTTGCTGGGGAATGTCTAAACATTAAGGAGGGCTCCAGATATGAGGAGAATCCTTTGGGGAGCCCCGGCGCTCTCCCCTTCTGCCTCTGCTGACTGGGGAGAAGTGTACACGTGAAGTCAGGGCTCCTGAAAGAAAAGGCTGTGGTGATAGTAGGGATGGATGAAAATACCTGCTGCTGCATCATGAGTCCTAATAAGCTTATGCCCACGTGCCTGGGAAGCAGAGACTGGGAAGGGCCAGACAGGAATGTGGCAACAAGCAGATTAAAGGCACAAAGCCGCCGGAGCTGAGCCGTGCAGAACAGCTCTGCTGCCCTGAGCAGGCTGGGGCTGCTCACCCGACGTGTCCCAGGCTGCCTCTGCTGCAGCACAACGAGCCCTGGCACTGCCACCAGCCTCCTGGCACCTCTGCTCCACAGCCCTGTCTGCGCTCGCACATCTGTGCCACCGCTGCTGCTGCCAGCCCTGGGGACAGCCCTGGGGACAGCCCTGGGGACAGCCGTGGAGACAGCCGTGAGGACAGCGGAGGGGACAGCCATGGGGACAGTGGAGGGGACAGCGGACGGGACAGCCCTGGGGATAGCCGTGAGGACAGTCATGGGGACAGCCAGCCCTGCATCCAGCAGCAGCCGCCGTCCTCCCGGGCTCCTGCCAGGCACCACGCTCTGCCTGGCAGCTGAGGACGAGGGCTTTTGGTGCTCGGGGGGGACGGAGAGCTCTCGGGGTGCAGCACGGCTGCTGTGCCCCGCCCTGAGGCCAGAGCCAGGGGTGAGGTGGGCAGCGGGAGAGGGGCTCTGGCTCCGCTGCGTTACCCATGGCCAGGAGCACTGAGACATTTGTTCCCTCTCAGCACCGTGGGGCTGCAGTGACGGCCTGGGGCTGCTCACACCCCCGCAATGCCGCACTGCTGCCTGGAGCTGAGCTGTCTTCCAGGCCACACCAATCCCAAACTGCAAATCCTGGCACCCGAGCACCAGCGGGGAGAGCAATGAGCAGCAGCAATCCCCTCATCTGGGCAGCGCAGGCTCCGGGGGCAGCACAAAGGAAGGGGCAGCGAAGGGAGAAGGACACGGGGCAGCAGAGGGGACGGATGGAT
>NC_089158.1:10918776-10927167 GCF_009819655.1 Sylvia atricapilla
ACAGGGATGGCAGTGGGGACACAGGGCTGGCAGGGAGACACACGGGGCTGGGAGTGGGGACACACGGGGGTGGCAGTGGGGACACAGGGGTGGCAGGGGGACACACAGGGGTGGCACTGGGGACACAGGGTTGGCAGTGGGGACACAGGGGTGGCAGAGGTGACACACAGGGCTCGCAGCTGAGGCAGAGCACAAAGCCCAGGAGCCACCTCCTCCTGCTGCCCCTGGCTGGGATGGCCACGCTCCTTCCTGGCAGTGGGCACAGACGGGCATGGCAAAGCCACCAGCTGGCATCCATGTGCTTTCCTAGGAGCAGGGCAGAGGGATGAGGGCCCTTTTGGGACAGAGGGGCTTGTGTGAGGCTCTACTCCTTGTGTGATGAAAGCTCCTCCATTGGGTCCAGCTAGTTATGAGCAGGATCATTTATTTCAGTGCACTTCAGTGGATTTCCTGACTCCAAAGGAACTGGCCAATTGTTTGTCAGTGATTCTTTTCATCAAAAAAAATTCTCAAATTTTCCTGAAAGGAGAAGATTTTGGAGAACAGCTGAGTGGGGGTGAGCCTGAGCAGCCCTGCCCAAGGAGCCCATCTCACCCCAGGGTGATCCACTGGGGCCACTCTCACTGCAGCTACTGCTTGGTCTGCACCTCCAGGCATCCCTCCGTCCTGCTGGATTTTGGCTGACCCTCATCACACTCCGCATGAGGGGCTCACTGTGAGAGGGGCTGCCTGACACCCATCCACTCCAACATCTTAAACCAAACCATATTTTTCTTCCACATTGCTCTTATTTTCAACGCTTTGAAAAATCCTGTTTATGGGTTGTGTTTTTTCTATTTTTTTTAGTCTACCACTGGGGATAGATCCTGCCTAAAAAAAATGGCTGTGCAGCCACTGTTAAGCCATGAAAAGCAGTGACTGGACTGTTATCTAACACTGTTGTAAGGTTACTATTTATCTAGAGCAACTGAAGTTGGCACTCACATCTGGCGGCTGGTACTTAGTGCAATTATTTATGATTTCCACCAAGATTTAAAAGCTCATCGCCGGCCTTGTAATGCAGTAACTGATTGCACTGCTAATGTAATTAAGAAAAGATTATGATGTCCACGTGGCACACCAGATGGTGGCATTCATAGCAATCGGCACACACAACTGGCAGACAACTGCACAAGGGCAGTGAGGCACAGGCAGCTGGAGCTGCCATGCCCCCTATGAATCCAGGTTGTGCATGTGGGCTGCCCTGTTCACCCCCACAAACACCACAGGGTGAACGGGGCAGCCTCATGTGCAAGGAGTTCCCTCTTGGTGGCTGGATGCATCCTCACTAAACCTGGGAACCCATTTGGTGGAAGTATCTTCAGTTTGCTGCTTGTTCTTTCTACCAAACTCTCTTGGGAACTGGTGGAAGAGGTGGTTTGGTCTTGCAACTCCAGTGTGCAGTCCTGTGCCAGCTGGGACTGGCCCAGCTCCAACTCTCTGCAACAGATCTGGATTGAATCCACCTTTTCTCTTCCCCAAATACTCAGCAGGAAGGGTTCCACAGGCTTGGATCTAAGCAAGACAGTTTGAAATTTGCTACCCCATTTTGTCAAGTGATTATTGGTTTAGGGAAAATTTTGCTTTCACATAAATGGAGGTTTTCTGGCTAATCATGGGAGTCTGGTCACTGAGAGAATTGTACCTCAGTGCATTTTGGGGTGCAGGGAAAGCCCTGCTGCTCTGTGCACTGCTGCCTCAGCATGTGGGACTCCAAACTAGGTGGCCACTGCAGGTGCTCTTCAAGAAGCAGGTTCAGAAACTGGCAGGGAGCAGCGTCCTGCAGGAGCCTTTCCTTCCACACACTCTCCTCTCCTGGGACAGGGGCTCTTCTCCCACCGTGGAGCAGAATTTAACCCTTGCAAGGGATAATTGTGCTGCACTGCTCCAAATGCTGCTGTGGCCAGGGCCCTCCTGCCTTCTCCAGGGTTCCACATCCTCCAGGAGCAGGAGAGGCCTGTCCCTGACACCAGTGGATCTGGTTTTCAGGATCAACGCCCGTTTGCTCATTGCACCTTCTGTCGTGGAAATGATGCTGCAGCCTTGCCTGGCTTCCAGCAGGGCAATGGTGAGAGCAGAGTTAATGCCGTGCCAGAGCAGGGAGAGGTTTCTCTCAGAATCAGTAATGTATGCAAGGAGCTGGTGTCACCCAAAGCCCATCCGACACCCCGCTCCCCTCTCTGCCAGTGCCTGTGGAGCGAATAAAGCGGCTGTGACTCATCTGCTCGTGGTGCTGGAGCTGACACACGCCAATGCGCGGGCTGTAACCTCGCCGGAGGTTTTTATACCATCTGTATTTGCACCATGAATATTTCAGGCAAGCTGACATTCCGGGGACTGGTGTGCTGCAGGTTTAGTTCTGGCAGTGTGTGGGTCAGGAGGGCTGCAGTTCAGGCTGTCAGGAATTCACTGCTCGGGCGCTAAGCAGCGCGGGCCGGGCGCCGCAGGGTTTGTTGGCTCATTGAGCCCACACGGCTCTGAACCAACAGGAAAAACTGTTTTTGATCTCTTGCTGCTAGCCCCTGCCTGAGAAGCATAAAGCAGGAGGCAAAGCCACGGCAGCTTTTCTGCCAGTGTCACTGTAATATGGATGGTGTTTACTGTCACTTATGAGGTGAAGAGAGCAATACGTGGGGCTGGATGGGACAAGGCATTTCTCCTTCAGGGAACTGTCACAGCAATGGCCCTCTGTCCTGCTGAGAACGGGCACAGGTCAGCACACCTGTGCGAGATGCAGGGTTTCTGGGAAGCTCCAGCCAGAACTGAGGGAAATAACTGTCCTAATGGCTACACCAACATCACACTCAGAGCTGCTCAGCAGCTGGGACCTCTGCATGAACAGTTGGCCATGGTGGATTTAGGTTTTCCCATCAAGACCCCATTTCTGAGCTCATACCCCTATTTCTGGCCTTAAGAAACTGAGATTTCTCAGCTGTGGGATTGATCAGGCTGGTTTCTACCCTTGCCACGGGTGTTGTGATGCCCTTGGGACAATGATCTGTTGGGGACAGCCAGGTGAGAATGGGGAACACCTCACTGTTCCCAATGACCATTCATTAAGGATGTTGGGATTGCAATTTTTCCGGTCTCCCAGTGATACAGTAATTGTCCAGTTACGACTGACTTTGGCATCGTTATCCACACCGGCTCCTGTCAGATGGACGGGAAGCTTGCTGGGGTGCTAATATGCACAAGCTGCAGTAGCCAAGGAGCCAAACAGCAGTGCCTAAAGATGCCAGCTGGCCTGGGAATTGCCATGGAGGGAGTCAATGTGCTCCTGAAGGAGGGGGTAGGGCCCCTGGCATTCCCTGGTGCTGCTGCACGGGGGGACAGCTTGGGGCTAGACAGGGGTGCAAAATCCCTGGCTGCTGCAGTTTAAGCAGTGTGTGAATCACTTCTTTTGGTTTAAGAGGAACGAGGGGTGCTGCCTGTGGCCCTGCTTTTGGGAGCTGGAAGACCAGAGCTGGGGTCCTGCACAGATAAATGGAGAAGGGGCTGCACCCAAACAAAGTCTCGCAAAAGCAGCTGAACTGTGACGAACTTCCCAGAGGCACTGCCAAATGGTCACCTATTAACTGACTGCCTGGCATTCCTTTGTGCAGACAGCCGGCACTGGAATGCTGTCTGCTGCCAGCGTGTTCCTGGGACAGCAGCTCTCCAGCCCAGCCACGTCCATGGGTTTCCCTGCACATATCCAGGGAAGGCACGGACGGGCACTGAGCAGCCCGTGGCACTGTGGGGACAGCACCCACCCCGAGTGAGACAGCAAAGCAAGCAGTAGCATTTCATCAGAGGAGGCCTGCAAAGAAAACATTATTTCCTCAAATGTGTTCATCATTCAAAATTGTTCAAGCAAAGGTTTCCATCGTGCTGTGGCCATTACTCATAATCTGAGGCTCCGGATGCGTGGCTCTCCTTGGCAATTAGCCGCATGGCGTTCTCTCTGCCCTCCATTTGGTGGAACAGCAGTTGTGCTTTAGTCCCGGGCTGGCTCCACACAACAAACAGGGCTGCTCCTGCCTGTGGGGCCTTGAAACAGGACTCCCAAGGCCAGACTTCATCCCTGTACCACTGAACAGTGCCTGTGCACCCCGGGCCAGAGGCTCCCTGTGTCCCTGGCAGGTCACAGGATGCTTTGGGCCCTTGTTGTAGAGGCAGCTGGTGCAGTCTCTGCTCCTGGACCATCCCTTCAGGTGAGGGATGCTCTGAACTTCTTTAGGGGCTGAACCCGTCCTGGCCAAAGCCACCACTGTGTGCTACATAAATCAGTTATCTCTGGTAGGATTGCTGTATATTGGTGCCCTGTACATCATAACAGAAATACAAATGTGACAACTTATCTAGTGCTGAGTAACAACTATGGGATAGAAAAGTTAATGGGAAATAGATCAGAGTTTCAGAGTGGCTGCCTGGGTTAAAGGAGATTAGGAGCTCCTCACTTTTTTAGAATAATCAAGATATAAACTAGAAATATTAGAAGGGAAGTTCTGGCTGCAAAGAGATATTTTGGTGCACCAAATTAGAGGTAGCAGGTTAAACCTACCTTCAAGAAACCTTAAAATAAGACAGCAGCTGAGCCGTGACCTGCAGCAACTCCAGCATGAAATGAAACTCTGGGCTGATTTTCCTCCAAAGACAAGCATGGAAAACAAGGAATGTGCAGCACTATTGCACTACTGTGCTAAATGTGGCTATGGAGAGATGAATTCCTGCAGCACAAAGGATTTTTAAGGACTTTGGCTTACAGGCAGGATGAGGATGCAGGATCCTTTACGGCTTGTTTCTCCCTGCTGACTGGGATCCTTTTTGATGCTGGGAGTTCCTGCTGCCCTTGGGAGTTGCATGTGCAGCAGCACTGGCCCGTGTCCTTGTGCTAGCCACAGGACTCTGTATATTGTCTGTTCTCAGCTGAAACTTGTGCACTGTTATTCTTTAGAGGTGGTATCTAGGAACAGACAGATTTTGCTGTTACAAAATGCTTGAAACGTAAAGAGGGTGGTGGGGATCGACACTGGTATGAACTGGACAGCATGTACAGGACTGCAGAACTCATGAGAAAAGACATGTTCTGAAATAAAGAGGAGTAAATAAATGGATCTTGAAAAAGATGGATGTAAAATATTCAGGGGAAAGCATTATACTTGCAAATATTTATGCTTTTGAGTAACTTTACACGGATAGATTAACCAACTCCAGTGCAGCTATGATTCATGCACCCAACACGCAGTGTTCGCTGATTCAGAGCCATGTGTGCCCTGTGAAGAGAACAATAGGGCTTTTCCCAGCCTCCAGCCCTGCCGGGAATTAAAGGTGCCTGCGGGCAGAGGCGCCAGCATCGCCCGGGGCTGTGCTGCTGTCCGGCTGCGGTCGCTCCCAGGGCAGCAGCAGCTAAAGCGGCCTGGGAAGTGACTCTCTCCGGAAAACATGTTATCAGATCATGCCACAGACACATCGGGATATACGCTTGCAGTGAATCTTTGAATATTTTGTGGATACTAAGCAGCAATTAGAGTCTTCCTTTGGAATCAATTCATTTCCTACCACCGTGGTAGCAGGGTGGATCTTATTGAAACTCTCGGATTTTTAATATTATTACACTAAAGACTCTCTCAGTATCAGCATCTCCGTGGGGGAGCATTAGCACACTGTAATGTGTAACAACTTCTCCAGTTCAGGAAATCTTCTTGTATTTGTAATAGGACATTTGGGGCATATATTATGTATGGGACATATATTTCTCATTTCCACCAGGCATCATCTTTTCTTTGCTCTAAATTACTCTCCAAATCAAAAAAATTCATTGTATTCCTTATCACTGAAAAAAAATTATATATATATTTAATCTTTGGATGCAGAAGCCACTAAGAGCCATCAGGGCTGTACACAGTACAAGCCAGAAAGCCTTGGTCAAGCAGGGAGGGAAGGGAGCTGCTGTTCAATACACCCGATTAATACCATGGTTCAGCAAGCACCAGTGTAAAATGCTTTCCTGGAGAGAAGCACCAGTCGGGACAGGAGGAAGGTTTGGTCCCAGACCAGGATGAAGCAGGACACCAGTTTCTGTTGTTTGCTTTATGGACAGGACCACAAAACCACTAATGTGTACGTTGCCTTCCAGACAAACCCCTCAAACACTGACTAATCCCAGCTCACAGTGTTTTGCTCGGTAGTAAGTCTGACCACAGGAGGATGAAGAGCCAGGGGTTGGAGGAGCCCTGAGGACTGGTTCATGTAATAATGGGTAGGGGCCATGCTGCTGTCCCATGATACGCCGCAATTCACATCATCTGTGAATTTCAATGGGCGCCCTGTCTGTTTCGACGCCGGCAGCGTTCACGTTGAGCAGGAGCACCCCAGGATGGTTTCTGCGCTGGAAGCGGCTGCTGCTCACCCAGCCAGCCAGGCAGACCACTTTGGACCAGACCGTAGATTTGTTTTTCAGGCCATGGTGAGACAGAGAATTAAAACATATGAATGAATGAAGGTAGCTCCTGAAACCACTCATCCCTCCCAATCCAGGGACTTCTAGCGAAGATAACCAGATTGTTTGCCACCATTTGCCCTTCCTTAGCCCACAGCAGCTTCTGCCCATCTTCTGGGCGCAGCCCGTTCCAGAAGGAAGGAGGTTACACTGCCCGAATCACAGCCCTCGGCCATTTCCAGGCGGCACGTCCCGTGTGCTCGGGGCGCTGCCGGGCGCTCCGGGGCCCGGGCACTGCCCGCGGCCGGGGAAGGGCGAGGTGTGGCGGCGGGGCCGTGCCGGGGCCCAGCCCGGTGCCCGGGGCCGCGGGCGGGGCCGAGCCGGGCTGAGCCGGGCGGGGCGGCGGGAGGAAGGCTGTGCGGCAGCCGCGGTGAGTGTCCCGAGGGCCGGCCGGGGCGGGGGGCTCGGGGGGCTCGGGGCTCAGGGCTCAGGGCCCGGGGCTCAGGGCTCAGGGCTCGGGGGGCTCGGGGCTCGGGGCTCAGGGCTCGGGGCTCGGGGCTCAGGGCCTCGGGGCTCAGGGGCCGGGGCTCGGGGCGGGGGGCTCGGGGGGCTCGGGGCTCAGGGCTCAGGGCCCGGGGCTCAGGGCCCGGGGCTCAGGGGCCGGGGCTCGGGGGGCTCGGGGCTCGGGGCTCAGGGCAGGGGGCTCGGGGCTCAGGGCAGGGGGCTCGGGGCTCAGGGCCTGGGGCTCGGGGCTCGGGGCTCGGGGCGGGGGGCTCGGGGCTCGGGGCCCGGGGCTCGGGGCTCGGGGCCCGGGGCTCAGGGCTCGGGGCGGGGGGCCCGGGGCTCGGGGCAGGGGGCGGGGGGCTCGGGGCCCGGGGCTCGGGGCTCAGGGCTCGGGCTCAGGGCTCGGGGGGCGGCGCGGGGGGCTCAGGGCTCGGGGCAGGGGGCTCAGGGCTTAGGGCTCGGGGCCCGGGGATCGGGGCTCAGGGCTCGGGGCTCAGGGCTCGGGGCCCGGGGCAGGGGCTCAGGGCCCGGGGCTCGGGGGGCGGCGCGGGGGCTCGGGGCCCGGGGCTCGGGGCCGGGGGCTCGGGGCTCGGGGCTCAGGACTCAGGGCCCGGGGCTCGGGGGGCGGCGCGGGGGCCGGGCCGGGCCGGGCGGGGCGGGATCTGGCCCTGCGCGCCGCGGTCCGGCCGCGGTGGGCGCGGAGCGGCGGCACAGCCCGAGCCGTGCCGGGAGCCCCGGGCCCGGGCCTGCCCGGCGTCCGCGCCGCTCCCCGCCCCGCGCCGCTCCGCCCGAGCCGCAGGCCGCTCCCCCGCCTCCTCCTCCGCCGGGCCGCGCCGCGCCGGCTCCGCCGGGCGATGAGGAGCTGCTTCTGCCTGCGCCGGGGGGAGCCGCGACCCGCCGCCCGCCGCACGGGCAACAGTTAAGTGTCCCCGCGGCCCCGCTGCCGGCCGGCTCGGGCGGCTGCTGCGACTCGGCCCCGCGGGCCCGGCACGGCATGGCCCGGCACGGCATGGCCCGGCCCGGCCCGGCACGGCATGGTCGGCTCGGCACGGCCCGGCACGGCCCGGCGGGAGGAGGCGGGGGCGTTCACGGCCGCGGGCCGGGACTGCCGGGGCCGCTGTGGCGGGGATCTGGCGCCTGGGCCCCGGTGCCCTCCGTGGGACCCGGCGGTGCCTCCGGGGCTGGGGTAGCTGCCGGAGCGGCCTCCGGTACCAGCCTTGGGGTAGAGCTCCGGTGACCTTGACCTGCTCCGGAATTTGCTGTAGATTCTTGGTGTCGGTTAGACGAAATAGGAAAACCCATCTGTGTTTATTGTGGCCTTTTGCTGCGTTTGTAGCCGGGCCTACCTGACTGTGGTTTGTTACCTGTGCTCCGTGCGTGGCTGGAGGTGTGACACTGCTTACAGCCTGGCTGGAGCAGCCACACAG
>NC_089158.1:10927267-10939767 GCF_009819655.1 Sylvia atricapilla
TGAGGCAGGGAACGGTGGGTGAGGCAGGGAACGGTGGTGGGTGGGCAGGGAATGGTGGGTGGGCAGGGAATGGAGGTGGGTGGGCAGGGAATGGAGGTGGGTGGGCAGGGAATGGAGGTGGGTGGGCAGGGAATGGTGGGTGAGGCAGGGAATGGTGGGTGAGGCAGGGGAGGATGGGTGAGGCAGGGAACGGTGGTGGGTGCGCTGGGAACGGTGGTGGGTGAGGCAGGGAACGGTGGGTGAGGCAGGGAACGGTGGGTGAGGCAGGGGACGGTGGTGGGTGTGCAGGGAATGGTGGTGGGTGAGGCAGGGAACGGTGGTGGGTGGGCAGGGAACGGTGGGTGAGGCAGGGAACGGTGGGTGAGGCAGGGAACGGTGGGTGAGGCAGGGAACGGTGGTAGGTGGGCAGGGGACGATGGTGGGTGGGCACAGGGTGCCTTGGGAGCAGCCACCAGCGGTCGGGGGGTTTCTAGAGCCGCTGTTGCCGTGGCAACCCTGCTCCGATCATCTCATGGGCAGGAAAAAGCGGCTTTATTATCAACACACATCTTCCCGAATTAACCCTTGCGTGGCCTCCTGGCTCCGGGCGGCTGCTGGCGCAGGCGGGTGCCGGCAGCCCCCTGGCCTCGCCCGGCTGCGGTGGGGCCGGGCTGGCTGCTCCCGGCCCCGCACACACCGAACGGGAGTGATCCCTGCGGGCCTTTCCCATCGCAGACATTCACTGCTGGCCGCCGGGGAGGCAGACCCGGAGCGCGTCCCTGAGAGCGGTGTGGGAGCCGTGACAGATGGAGCGGGTGGAGGGAGGAGCAGGAGCTCGGCTCCCGGCCCACCCACCCCACCGAGCTCTGCAGAAAGCAGCAGATACATATTTCTCCCATGAAAAATTGCTGCTAATTCCCTGTACAAATGTTCCCTGACCCTTCCTGCGGCCTCCGGATGCATCCGTGAGAGATAAATAATGGTAATGAGCAGCGGGGAGGGGGTCAGAGTGTGCCACTGCAGGCACCACAGCAGGGGTGGGATGGGGGACCTCACGGCTGCACCCCGACTGCACACACTGCCCCAGCCTCCTGAGCACCAGGGGCTGCAGACAGAAAGCCTTGGACAAATCAATTAAATTGCTACTGTATATTGATTAATAATACCCATGGCTATAAAAATATAATTGATTGCCTGAAGAAGAGCAGAGGTAATGTAGAGACCAGACAGAAAACCTGTCTGAAGAGTGATCAATACTTGCATTCAGGAAACTCACCCAGGAGTATAATTGGACAAAGCAGAACTTGGGCTAAACCAAGCACCAGGAAAATGATTTTGCTATCAACCAGACACCAGGAAGCTTGCAGGACTGGCTGCATCACTCCTGGGAGAGCTATAGCCATGCCAGCTCCAGTAACATGTTCCATTTTCATGTCTCTTGGTGAAGAATGCCAAATTGCAAACTTTGTTTTCTCAACCGGCCTGAATGCTGCCACTGGACTGAGCATCCTCCCGGTCAGGACAGCCCCAGGACTCCTCCAGAACACAACAATCCCAGGGACGTTTCCCAGCTGCTTCTGAGTCTTGGCAATGTTTCCCTGCTAGCACAGGACGCTCTGAGCTGGCCCTGCCCAGAGCTGGGGGTTTGCTGTGGGAAGTGGTGTCCAGGTGGTGCCAGGCACACCCCAGCCTCACAGAGGGCACTGTGCTTAGCAGAGGCACACGGCCAGATTACAAAATGCAATGAAATACTTAAAAGCTGCCCTCCAGACTAAAGTAAATCAGACATGACTTTGACAAGGTGAAACCAAAGTGATGAAACCAATCCATTGTGCTTGGGGAATCGATCTCCCCGGCAGGGAGTAGAGAGGCCATCGATTCACAGCCTCAGCAGTCAGGAATGTCAAGCTGCCTGATCTAAATTTCTATATGCATCACTCCAGATTAAATGATGGAGGAGCACGTGTGCAGGCATCCCCTTGCCCAGCCGAACCTCGCCAAGTGGCACCAGCACAGACCCCCAGGCCAGGGCAGAAGCCTCGAGAGGTGACACTCTGCCTCTTGCCACTGCCTCACCTGGCAGCAGCGGGTGTGTGCTGGCCCTTCTTGGACCTCCACAGTGCAGCCCCCAGGCAGCCCAGGGAGCCACAGGGGCTGCCTGCCAGGGAACCCCCTCTGCAGTGGGGCCAGGAGGGTGCACAGACCTGCCCCAGTGTGGGGAGGCTGCATTACAGTCTCACTGCACAAGCCAGTGCAGTAATTAAGATTTCATTCTTTAAAATAAAATATTTATCTACAAACCTGATCTACAAACACGCGAGGAGCCTGGGCCTGCACGGGAGGCTGAGGGCTGTCCCCAGCCCGGGACGGGGGGCTGCCCATCACGGGTGACACCGCGCTGGTGGGGCTGGCGCCAGTGGCCGCTTTGTCACTGTCAGAGGCAGCGAGGCCATTAGTTTTGTCAGTGTGAGAATAAAGAGCCGTCTCTGGGGAGAGATGGAAAACTCGATCCAGCTCCCAGCAGCCCTGAGGGGGTTGTGTTTTACCATTTCTTTATGACTTACCAGCTGGAACATGAGCAGGCTGAGCCGACGCGAGTGGCAGGACCATTTTCTGCTTCCAGCTCCCACCGGGAGCCTGTGACAGAACATCAGGGCCCAGTGCGGGAAGCTGAGGAGCTGAGGAACAGATTGAGGGAGGGCGGAGGGAGCGAGGGAAGTTGGTGCTTTTCCATCGTGCCAGATCCCAAACACCTCGGCCACGTGCCTGGCCCATCCCACCCCCATCCCACCGTCAGGGGGCTGCTCTGTGCCCCCAGCCCGGGCTGGGACAGGCTCTGCAGGAAAAGGGAGAGCCCTGGGAAAGCCCCTCTGCTCGAGGTGCCCTGCAGGCACCTGTGGGTGGGATCCCCTCTCCAGGGCTGGCCCTTGAGCTGATCTTGGAGCAGCCCTAAGGGCTGGCAAACAGCACCCACAGGACCCAGCTGTGGATCCAGGATCCAGGGATGGCTGTGCTCACATCGTGTGTGCAAATCTGTGTGCAAATGTGTCCTGCCTCTGGACTCAGACAAACACCAGGACTCATCAGAATAAATGTGGTTTGCCCCAACCACCCTTTTTTCACCCTCCCAAGGAGTGAATTGCTATTTCACAGCAGTGATGGCTCATGACACATTTAACCCTTTCAGTAAAAGGACTCTGTGTAGCAATGATGAGCTGCAGCACAGCATGGCTGGGACCCCTGTCCCTAGTGAACCAAGCTGCAAGCATCCCAGACCTTTTCCATGTCACCAAACATCCTTTTCTTCATTTCCATCGTTTTGCCTGCTTTAACACACAGCGTTGACACAGCTCTCAGAGCACCCGTGTATGTGAGGACCTGGCCACTCCTCCCAGCATGGTGCTGGGACACACTGGAGACATTCCAGGGCTGAGCCAGGCACGGGGGTTGTGTTCCTGCCTGTGGGCTCAGCTCTGGGAGGCTCTGCAGAAGTGATGGGAGTTGTCTCTGGAGGAAATGTCCTTTTGGGAGCCTTTCTCACAAAAAGCCGGAGTGGAAAGGAGTGGTCAGGAGCAGCAGGCTGAGGTGGGGCTTTACAGCCACTTACGGAGTCTGAAACTCTTGGCGGGGAAACTGCGTGTGCTGGACTGGGAAAGCAGGCTGATATGGGTGACACAATCCAAATCATTAGTCTTGTGTAAAGCAGGAGATAAGGCAGTGGAAGGCGCAGCCGCTCCCTGGCTGGGCGGCGCTGGGGGGCTCCTGCAGCAGCTCTGGCAGTGCCACAGGACTGTGTCACCCTGCATCGCCCCGCCCGGGCAGGGGCTGCTGCCCCGGGACCGCACAGTGCCCGAGCCGGGGCTGTGCCCCCCTCACCCCACGGGGCTGCGGACACAGAGCCCACCCAGAGCCGGGGCTGCCCCGGAGCCCGGCCCCGCCGAGCACCGGCCCCGCGGAGCGCATTCAACCTGTTCTGCAAAAACCACAAGGCTCGTATAAATAACGAGCTCCCAGGTTGGAAAGAGCTTCTAAATTATTTGCTTCTTTTCAACCTCACAAAATCCATTTGCAGTTATTTGCGGCAATTCCGAGCGCGACACACGCTCCAAACACCCCGGAAAAAGGAAGTAATCCTGGCACATGGTAATTGTTTATGCAAAATAAACCTTCACTGCCAGTGATTGGCAACAGGATGCATCTTTGTCAGCCTCATTGTAGCAATGTTCCATTTTCTGTATGAGTTACTGTATTTGCAGTTATGAAAGAGCAAATACTACCCATCACCCATACCACCTCCAGCTTCCCATTCCCCCACATCACAAGCTTTTTGTACTACATGAAAGCTAGTCTCAAAATTTCATGTTCATAGTTACAGATTAAATAATATTAAACAGCATTACCCTGGAAAGATTTGTTTCCAAGTAGCAAACAGATTCCCCATATTATTCTTTACTGTAAGTAGTTGTTGTTATATCTTATTCATCTGGAAAATAATTTCAAACAGCCATGAAAATAGCGGATTTCTCTCTGTTAAAATGATAGTCAGAGCCTGGGCTGCTGACATATAGTAACATGATTCACTTGGACAGTTACTGACTGCACATCCAATTCATTTCTTCTGTAGAGCACCAAGTTATTATCTGAAATGCACAAGGTGTCTGGGGGTAACATATGATCAGCCAGGGACGCTTTTGACGGCTTGAAGAGCAATCAATAAAAATTGTCTCCAGCAGTTTTGTAGAGTATGGAAGTTGGTGGTGAAATGAAGTGATGGAGATTAACTGGTGGAAGTCAATGCCCCGGTGCTGTGAACCCTGTTTTTTAATTAAAGATCCAAAGCTGCTTTTCCCTGGGATGGGGTGTTTTTCCCGTGTGCAGATCCTGTGCTGAGGGATGATGTCCCTTCCCTCTGTGTGTGGATGGGTTTGTGTGCTGCTGGTGCCAGCCCTGGGCAGGGTGCCTGGTGGGGACAATGGCATCACTGGTGGCACTGGCCTGGCCCAGCCCTCAGCAGCCCCTTGCTGCTGCACTGGGCAGTCACAGCTGCCCACTCTTTGGAAAGACATTTTAAGGATAACCTTCATCGTCACATTGACCAAATTAATATTCCATGAAACACAGCTACACTCTTCATTGGCAGCTCTTGGTTCATCCCCAGCAAAAAGGTCCTGTGAGCTGCCAGTCCCATAGGACACTCACTTCATCTGGGTGTAGTTTTTGGGGCTGCCTGAGCTCTCATGGAGGCTGAGGTAAGTTTTTCAATTAGCATTAATAGTAGCTGGACTCTGCTCTCACTGCAAGAAGTGACATTTGGGTTGTGAAGACATTTGTGCAAAGGCTGCAGGTATTTTTTTGCTTCTACCTGCAGTGAAGGGTTTTGTATCACCACAATGCAGGTTGTGGCAGTGGCCAGGGGGCACCTGATAGCTCCAGGGGCAGCCCCAGCCTGTGCACCCTGGGAAATCCATTTGCATCTCTGTGTGCAGTGGGTTTCAAAACCCTCTGTTAATTTTCTTCCATTAAACACAGTACAGAGCTGTATGGCTTTGATGGTGACATAGTAATAAACACTCAAAGACTTGTTTACAAAGAAATAGTTATTGTCTGCTAAGTAGTTTTAATGGAAAGCCCCCTGCTGGGGTTTAGTGGGGGGCTCTGGATGTGGGAGGCAGGCCCTGAGCAGCGCTCCCTGCTCCTCACATACCCATTGCTTAAGTGCAGAGAAGGTTTTGTAAGACCTCTAGCGCACGCAGATGAGATGATTGCACGCTTTAGAGCAAATCTGTCCTCCTTCCTAGTCAAGTGCTTTCCTAGTGCCATGTTTAATCCTGCCATTCCTGTGGATGGCATTCGGGCACACCAGGTGAGGCCCTTCTGTCTACTGTGTGTGTGCCCAGGGGCTGCCAAAACAGACACTGCTGGAGGGATCCAGCCTTTCTGCCCCCGTCCCTGCACAGTGCAAGGGACACAGTCCCCTGGTGCCAGCCCTCCTGCCCGCTCAGTGCCGTGGCACACTGTCCCAGGGAACTGCTGGGCTTTGGACTCTTCCAGAGTCCCTTCCTGGGGGTCCATGTCTTGGTCCAGCAAAGATGTTCACAGGCACTGTACAGGGTAAATGAGAGAAGAGAAAATGTGAATTATGGATTGATTGGAGCAGCTCATGGAGCAGGTCTGCAAGCCTCCCTGTTGTGCCAATACCCCAGTGGGCAGCAGCAGCAAATGGGAAACCTGCAGAGGTGCAGGAGAGCAGGAGCCCTTTGCTGCTGTGAGCACACACTGCTGCAGCCAGAGCTGCTCACCGACAGCCCTGATGGAGAATTTCCAGGCCCACGGTGCTGGTGCTGGTGTCAGTGCCAGTGCCAGTGCCATTTCCAGTGCCAGTGCCAAAGCCAGTGCCAGTGTTGGTGGCAGTGGCAGTGTAGTGCCAGTGCCAGTGCCACTGCCATTTCCAGTGCCAGTCAGTGCCAGTGCAATTGCCATTTCCAGTGCCAGTGCCAGAGTCAGTGCCAGTGCCAGGCCCAGCCCTGCAGCATTCCCCATTCCCCCCATTCCCCCCAGCTCACACCACTGTGATCCGGCAGTGAGGGCCGGGTGGCTGCACGGGCCTGAACTGCACCACTTGGCCTAATAAGAAATGTATAAAAATAATAAAAATGGAAACGCATGGATATTATTTGTCAAGCGTGTGCCTAGCAACTCCCTGTTATTTCACATATTGTTCTAGTGGGAACATAAGTAAAACACATTAGCAGTAATTTAAAGTTGCTATGTGCATTGATTATTTATACCCTTACATAAAACCCCAGCCTCTGTGTGCAGCACACCAGTCTTGATAAACTGTGTATGTTAAATCACAATCTCCGAATATGTGGACAGAATCTCCAGGCGAATATTGTAAGGTTTTTTAATATATATAGAGAGGGATAGATCCACTATTTGGTAGTGACTTGCTTGGTTCAAGTGAATCTCTAAATCACACTATACATATAAATAATAAATAAGGGAGGCTCATATCCTTAATATTATTCTCATGTCTTATTAAACTAATATTTCAAAAAACTTTTATTTTTCTTTTAGTTGCAGGTCACTGTTAAAGTTAAAAAAAAAATATTACAATCCTGCTCTGATGCTTCACAGGAAGAATGCGAGAGTCCCTGTAAAGCACGGGCATGAATGATTATTCTAATTGCCTGGAGATGCCTTCTGAGAGATAGAATAATTAAGCAGCGGGATGATTGAGACCTTCAGCACCTTTGTCTGTGTTCCCCTTCTGGGCACTCCCCCCCCTCCCAGAGGCAAAGAAAAGGACCATTTTCTTAAACCGTGCTTTATTTTTCACTTCATCACTATGAAGATTTTTATTTGATTTCTTGCCCTGCAGATCTTTCACGCAGCCGGGCGATTCCTTACGGCCCTTTACACGCAGCTTTTTCCCGGCGGGGAGGGAAGGCTGAGGGCTGGGCCCAGCCGGGGGCCGGGGGCGAGGGGCACGGTGCCAGGATATCTGAGTGAGCCAGGCTGGCTGCAGGGCTGTGCCCACCCTGCTGTGCCCATCCAGTTGTGCCCTCCCAGCTGTGCCCACCCAGCTGTGCCCATCCAGCTGTGCCCATCCAGCTGTGCCCACCCAGCTGTGCCTCCTGTGCCCACCCAGCTGTGCCTGCTCACGCCCATCCAGCTGTGCCCACCCAGCTGTGCCCACCCAGCTGTGCCCACCCTGCTGTGCCTGCTCACGCCCACCCAGCTGTGCCCACCCTGCTGTGCCGTCCCTGTCCCCAGCACCGCAGGGCTGTCCCCGGCGCTCACAGGGCACCACACGCGCTGCAGATGCTCTCCCAGCCCGGCTGCAAACCCCCGGCCGGCGCTGTCTCCCCGCAGGCGGCTCCTGCCCTGGGGCAGCCCGGGAGCCGCGGGGCGCTCGGTGCCCCGGTTACTGCTGACTGCGGCTGTTGGCACGGGCCGGGACCCCGAGGAGGAGCTGGGGACCCCCGGGGGAGCTGGAGCGGCCCGTGTTGGCTGGGGGAGGCAGCAGGGAGGCAGCAGGGATGCAGCGGGAGGTGGTGCAGGAGCGTGCCCGCAGGGATGGGCATGGCTCTGCCCGTCACACCGCGAGTAAACACCAGGCATCAACACTTAGCGGGAATTGCCGTCCCGAACATGTGCTGGAGCGGGTTTTCGGGTGACTCCCGGGGAGCCTGCGGCACAGGAGCCCGGCGGGGCACTGGGTGAGGCAGGCACGGCGCTGGGGACGGCTCTCAGACCCGGCTCCGGCGGGGCACTGGGCTCACGGCTGGGCGGGGAAGGGTCAGACCTGCTGCAAAGCCAAGTGAGTGCTTTAGACAAAAGGGCCTGGATCCGGGGCGCTGCTCTGGAGCAATGTGGGATGGCAAAAGTTCTCCCTGCTGGAGTCTGCTGATCCTCTGGCACGTCCAAGCCCACGGGGCCACCTCTGATGGGGATGTGACTGGCGATGGGTGACCCTCAGGGTGTTTCTGTGCTGCTCGGCAGGACAGAAACAAGATGGTTTTCAGGAATGTATGGCCTTTGACAAAATTTTGTTCTGAAAGAAAAATTTGGGTTGTGGGGCAAGTTTTCCTGATAAGGTCAGAGTATTCAGCCTCAACCTTTTCATAGCAGATTGTTTCAATTTTCCACTTAAGTCCCACGTTTTATTTCAATTTGTACTAAGAATGTAAATAAAATGAAAATTTGAAATTAAATGTTTATTTTTTTTTCCTGAAGCAAGTAATTTCTATTGACCTGAAATATGACTTTTCACAAGAATTTGTTCCATAGAAGATTCTGGAATGGTCTCACCTCCTGTTCAGGCCACGCTCCTGCAGCCCAGGCCTCACAGGTCTCCACAGTGAGGGCTGTCTTCTGCTTCTGCACTGGTTTGTTGCGTGGTGAAAGAGTTTCCTACTCCCCTGGGGTTTGCTCTGTTGGCTGTGATGTCAATAATAACATTTACACCACCACATGACGATATTGGGCAGGGTGTTAGGAGCCTCGGGTGGAGCTGCTCTCAGTGGCCCAGATGGGCGCACACCTGGCTGGGGACTCATTTCTGCACATTGCCGTGGAGCTCTGTCAGTGGCCGGCCCCGCCGTGACCCGTGGGATGCTTTTCCCCCGTGGGGCTCGTTCACAGCTCCGCGGCCGCCTGCCCCGTGCTGCTCCTCCCGGGAGAGGCTCCGGCAGCAGCGGCTCCTCCCCAGCCCGCCAGGGCCGGCGGAACCGCGCTGCAGGAACAGAACTTCCCAGCAAGTTACTGGAGTTAATGCAGACAGTTCTGAGGGCAAGAGCAAACAGCGCTTGGCAGCGAGAACTTTTAATGAGAATGTCATTAAGAAATTCGGATGGTGAACGCAGAGTGATTCCTGGTGCACCCCCGTGACTTCTCTGCCTTCCCAGTTCTTCCTGTCCACTAAACATAAAAATGTCATTTGTTTTTATAACCCCAGAATCCAGGCTTTCTTTCTCCTTTTATTAACCAATTTATTAGCAGGACATGAGCAGCCAGCTGAAGTCGGAGGGTAGAGCCCTCTGATCCCTTTCCTTGCCATCACCTAATTATTTATTGCTATCAGACATCAGAGTTTCTATAAATTAAACCTGCTCTTCCCAAAGTTGCCCCAAGGTTTAAATCAATACTGGGCATCTCACATAATACGTGATTATTAATAAGTGATGTTTGAGACCGTTCCACATAACATCCTGAGTCTGGGGGTGAGGTGGGGCAGAGCACGGCCTGGCATGGGCATGTGCCACTGCCTGGGGCTGGGCTGGCCCCAGGAACCACGGCAGCCTAAAAACCACGGGGAAACCTGTGCTTTGGAATGGCCAAACACCCGTGCTCCTGGCCCGTGGGACACACCAGCAGCACGACATCCATCTTCCTCTGCATTGGAACAAGTCTTTAATATTCACCATACTGGAGAAAAGCAAACAAACTTTAATTTAGAAGCATGTGACCTTGCTTCTTGATATGATCGAATTTTTTGCGTATAAAAATATATTATGAAATACAACATAATGTAGATCATAATGTGAAATATTTAATATTATACACAATTTAAGCAAAAGTAATTAAAGTAAGAACAGCGACTGTATTTATATTGAATATTTCACCTTATCAACCAAATATTAAAAGGAAGGAAGTGATTTAATCTTTCTCCCATCAAAGGTGTCATCGAAGCTGACACCCGCCAGTGTTCCCGCCACAGAAAACTGCTTCTTGGAGGGGGAAAAGGAAAAAAAAATAAATTAAAGAAGAGCTCTGGTGCTCTGGCACCGTGGGGCTCAGGGGCTGAGGTCTGGGGTCTCCCTTCCCCGTTCCCGTTCTCTGCTCCCCGTTCCCTGTTCCCCGTTCCCGTTCCCTGTTCCCATTCCCATTCCCATTCCCCATTCCCTGTTCCCCGTTCCCATTCCCATTCCCGTTCCCATTCCCATTCCCCATTCCCATTCCCATTCCCATTCCCATTCCCATTCCCGTTCCCATTCCCATTCCCTGTTCCCCGTTCCCATTCCCCATTCCCTGTTCCCCGTTCCCATTCCCATTCCCATTCCCATTCCCATTCCCATTCCCGTTCCCATTCCCATTCCCATTCCCATTCCCCATTCCCATTCCCGTTCCCGTTCCCATTCCCATTCCCGTTCCCTGTTCCCATTCCCATTCCCATTCCCGTTCCCGTTCCCATTCCCGTTCCCGTTCCCGTTCCCATTCCCATTCCCATTCCCATTCCCGTTCCCGTTCCCGTTCCCATTCCCATTCCCATTCCCATTCCCCATTCCCATTCCCATTCCCATTCCCATTCCCATTCCCGTTCCCATTCCCATTCCCATTCCCATTCCCCGTTCCCATTCCCATTCCCATTCCCGTTTCCTCTCGGGCCCGTTCCGGGGCTCCGGGGCGCGGCGGCCTCCGACAGCGCCACCTCGTGGACAACGAGCGCCATGCGCGGTGCGGTGACACGGGGGACACGGGGGTACACAGGGGACACGGGGGACACGGGGGACACGGGGGACATGAGGGAATGGGGGGGAACACCAGAGGAGCACGGGGGGTACGAGGGATATGGAGGGACACGGGGGGACACAGGGGACACGGGGGACATGGGGACAAGGGGCACCAGGGACACTCGGGGCACAGTGAGCACTAAGACTGGGGAACGCAGGAATGCCGTGGGAGCACGGGGGCACTGAGGACGTGGGGAATAGGGCCACACTCGGCTCGGGGGACAGGACAGGCACTGAAACCTCAGCGGGGTTTGTGGCCCAGGTACACAGGCCTGCAGGGCACAGGCAGAGGCCACATGGGGGACACGGAGAGGCCAAAGCCGTGAGACAAGGCTCACGTGGACGGGACATGCTGCACGGTGGCATTTCCCTTTTACCCTCCTTTTTCCACCTCCTCTTCCCCGTTCCGCAGTGCCTCCCGCAGCTCCCCTGCCCTCTGCCCTGGCACAGGGCTCTGCCTGGCACCCTGAGTGCCCAGCCTGCCCGGTCCTCCCTGCACAACCCACGGCAGCCAAGAGCGGCCAGCCAAGCTCCACCTTGGGGCCTGGGAAGGTTCTCCCCACGGTGACAGCAGGGCCTGTTCGGGGACAGCCTGAGTGTCCCAAATATCAGCACAAACAAGACATGCAAACGGCTCAGCACAGTGCACTGCAGGATCGCTGTTTGGGAACAGCCCCACATTCATAAAGCAGCCAAAAAAGCAACTTTTTATTGCTGAAAATAATTATATCTTGTCAAGTTTGGTGGCATCTGGAAAATATCTGTTAATACAAATTATATGATACCTAAAGAGCAGAACTCAGTGCTAATGGTGGTTGTTTCCTCAGACTTTTAGAAATGGAATTACTATGTTCACACAGTTGGTTCTCCCAAACCAAGGAGCTGCCAGAGCTGGAGGAGCCAACCTGTCCTGGAGGTTGGCACCTGCCCCTCTCCCTGGGTGACACCCATCCCGCTCAAAGCATCCCCTTAAAGAGTCCTGTTCCCGCTGCACAGATGGGGTTGGGGGTCCCTAGTTGTGGCCTTTGCAGAACGTCCCCCCAGTTGTCCCCCTGTCCTTCCTGCCCGTGCTGTCTGCTCAGGGCTCTGCAGGAATCCTTGCAGGTAAAAACACCATCTTACAACAAAACACCAGCCCAGGATCCCAGAGTGCCCCCTGCTGTGGGGCCCTGCCCAGGCTGGCAGGGCTGTATCGGATCATCCTCGACAGACTCAGGAGTTAAACACGAATCTTCTTGGTTTTGCTGGCCAGGAATCCATAGGCAATGGCTAAATTAATTCCTTCTCTTTTCTGCCATGAAGAAAATGCTGTTCCCTGCCCAGGGGCGCTGCCTGTGCCTTTGCTGGGGAATGTCTAAACATTAAGGAGGGCTCCAGATATGAGGAGAATCCTTTGGGGAGCCCTGGTGCTCTCCTCTTCTGCCTCTGCTGACTGGGGAGAAGTGTACACGTGAAGTCAGGGCTCCTGAAAGAAAAGGCTGTGGTGATAGTAGGGATGGATGAAAA